>NW_027037863.1:0-23187 GCF_034236695.1 Oncorhynchus nerka | reverse complement strand
AGGTAAACACAGAATAGGAGACCTGTTCTCCTGTGTTATGTCCAGGTAAACACAGAATAGGGAGACTGTTCTCCTGTGTTGTGTCCAGGTAAACACAGAATAGGGTGACTGTTCTCCTGTGTTGTGTCCAGGTAAACACAGAATAGGGTGACTGTTCTCCTGTGTGGTGTCGAGGTAAGCACAGAATAGGGTGACTGTTCTCCTGTGTTGTGTCGAGGTAGAAGCACAGAATAGTCTGACTGTTCTCTGTGTTGTGAGGTAAACACAGAATAGGGTGACTGTTCTCCTGTGTTGTGTCCAGGTTAACACAGAATAGTCTGACTGTTCTCCTGTGTTGTGTCCAGGTTAACACAGAATAGGGTGACTGTTCTCCTGTGTTGTGTCCAGGTTAAACACAGAATAGGGTGACTGTTCTCCTGTGTTGTGTCGAGGTAAACACAGAATAGGGTGACTGTTCTCCTGTGTTGTGTCCAGGTTAACACAGAATAGTCTGACTGTTCTCCTGTGTTGTGTCGAGGTAAACACAGAATAGGGTGACTGTTCTCCTGTGTTGTGTCGAGGTAAACACAGAATAGGGTGACTGTTCCTCCTGTGTTGTGTCCAGGTTAACACAGAATAAGGAGACTGTTCTCCTGTGTTGTGTCCAGGTTAACACAGAATAGTCTGACTGTTCTCCTGTGTTGTGTCCAGGTTAACACAGAATAGGGTGACTGTTCTCCTGTGTTGTGTCCAGGTTAACACAGAATAAGGAGACTGTTCTCCTGTGTTGTGTCGAGGTAAACACAGAATAGGGTGACTGTTCTCCTGTGTTGTGTCCAGGTTAACACAGAATAGTCTGACTGTTCTCCTGTGTTGTGTCCAGGTTAACACAGAATAAGGAGACTGTTCTCCTGTGTTGTGTCGAGGTAAACACAGAATAGGGTGACTGTTCTCCTGTGTTGTGTCCAGGTTAACACAGAATAAGGAGACTGTTCTCCTGTGTTGTGTCGAGGTAAACACAGAATAGGGTGACTGTTCTCCTGTGTTGTGTCCAGGTTAACACAGAATAAGGAGACTGTTCTCCTGTGTTGTGTCGAGGTTAACACAGAATAGGGAGACTGTTCTCCTGTGTTGTGTCGAGGTAACACAGAATAGTGTTCTCCTGTGTTGTGTCGAGGTAAACACAGAATAGTCTGACTGTTCTCCTGTGTTGTGTCGAGGTAAACACAGAATAGTCTGACTGTTCTCCTGTGTTGTGTCGAGGTTAACACAGAATAGGGTGACTGTTCCTCCTGTGTTGTGTCGAGGTAAACACAGAATAGGGTGACTGTTCTCCTGTGTTGTGTCGAGGTAAACACAGAATAGGGCGACGAAGGCTTCATTCATTCCAGTAAAGTTAAGAAGGGGGAAACTCCGCCCCTTTCTGAATAGTTAATGGAGTATCGTCTAACTAACAGCCGGACAATTGGAGTAGCAGCGCACAAGCTCCGCCCACCTGAGGATCTATTTCCTGTGTGTGAGGTGGAGGGGCGAAATCCACTTGGCACTTAAATCTCGCTGGATTGATTACGTTCATTTTAACTCCTGTGAATCTTTCATAGTCTTTGCTTGTGTCTGTCGTTTTTTTAATGTTTACAAATTAGATGAGCTGAAATGAAAGCAACTTCCTGAAAATGAACACTGGGATGATAGTGATATTATGTCTGTTTAGATAGATGTGATCTAGAGCCAAGCCTGTTGATCTTTAATCTGAGGCTCTCCTGCTAGTGACGCAACATGTTGAATTATGCAACAGAACTGGACAACAGTAATGAATGATGCTGTCTAGACCGAGCAGGTAGGCCTAGGCAGAGCTAGTGGTTGCAGGCCAGTTCCACCTAGGTTAATTTATTCGTATATGCAAATTGCCTCGTGTGTTTATGCAAATGAGGCATATATACTTTTCTTTATTTTAACACATATTTTTTTAAAATACCAGATACCATTACAAAATGTGCATATGAGTGAATTCTAAGAAAATAAAAGTGAAATTTGACAAATTGAGTACCAAAATCTCAGGTGTTATTTGTCTGTTCCAGTAAAATGTTTTATGTGCTATAATCCAGTCGATACCTGATGGAGTTTTGGAGGAATTTCATCCGTTGTTCAACTGTTCCATTTATTCGAATGGTTTTGATAACCTTTTAACAATTTGGATGACCATAAATTGAGAACCAATTGGCTTGATTGGTGTTGATTGTCTTTCTCTCCTTCTGTCCTGCTGTGTGTGTGTGTGTGTGTGTGTGTGTGTGTGTGTGTGTGTGTCTCTAGGTGTGAAAGGGCAGGTGTTGGACGTGGAGGGAAACCCATCGCAGAATGCTCTGGTGGAGGTGGAGGGGAGACAGAACCTCTGTCCCTTCAGAACCGACCGCCATGGAGAATACTACAGACTGCTGCTGCCAGGCAACTACACCTTTAGGGGTGAGGTTAGATTCAGAGGCAACTACCTCTGCACCCTCTGGTGGTAGGCAACTACTGACCCTAGTTTAGGTTAGGTTTATTCAACTACTGCTGCTGCCAGGCAACTACACCTTTAGGGTGAGACAGCACCCTCTGGTGGTAGTACTGATAGTTTAGGTTTATTCAACTACTGCTGCTGCCAGGCAACTACACCTTTAGGGTGAGACAGCACCCTCTGGTGGTAGTACTGATAGGTTAGGTTTATTCAACTACTGCTGCTGCCAGGCAACTACACCTTTAGGGTGAGACAGCACCCTCTGGTGGTAGTACTGATAGTTTAGGTTTATTCAACTGCTGCTGCCAGGCAACTACACCTTTAGGGTGAGACAGCACCTCTGGTGGTAGTACTGATAGTTTAGGTTTATTCAACTACTGCTGCTGCCAGGCAACTACACCTTTAGGGTGAGACAGCACCCTCTGGTGGTAGTACTGATAGTTTAGGTTTATTCAACTACTGCTGCTGCCAGGCAACTACACCTTTAGGGTGAGACAGCACCCTCTGGTGGTAGTACTGATAGTTTAGGTTTATTCAACTACTGCTGCTGCCAGGCAACTACACCTTTAGGGTGAGACAGCACCCTCTGGTGGTACTACTGATAGTTTAGGATGGTTTATTCAACTACTGCAGCTGTCTCAGATGGCACCCTATTCCCTATGTAGTGCACTACTTTTGACCAGAGCCCTATTCCACTATATAGGGAATAGGGTGCCATTTGGGACCGGTATGTGTATCTGGGTGGTAGTTATTTATTTGGACGGTGAAGCTAAAACTTTTTATTTGGCTCGATTACTCCCAGCATTTTGGATTTTATATTTTAAAAAATGTTTCATATGAGGCGAATGTACAAAATGTCAACTTTTTATTTGAGGGTATTTTCATACATATTTGTTTTAACATTTAGAAATGAAAGCACTTTTTATTTAGGGTCCGATTTAAAAATCTGTGATGCGAAGAACGCTGAATCACGGAATCTAGACAATAACACGGAATTCAACACTATTCAAAAATATATGGAATATAGTAGTAAATCAACTAAATGTATTAATTTGCCCACGTTTATAATAAGACGAGAACAGAATGCGTCAGTGATTAGTATTTCTTTCAAGTTTCTGAACCGGCATCGAGAATTCCCCCGGTCTGCGTATGTTCCCGTCTACCACTTGGTGTAGCTATTAGCGATGATGCTAATAAAACGACAACAGTCTTCTGGTAGATGGAAAAAGGCTTTCACAGAAAAACCTTCTCAATTAAAATGTTAACTACAAAGTAGCCTATTGCCTTCCTGGCAGAATTATATCATGATTATTTGATTCAGTCCGGTGGATGTTAGAGTATTATTTGATTCAGTCCGGTGGATGTTAGAGTATTATTTGATTCAGTCCGGTGGATGTTAGAGTGTATTATTTGATTCAGTCCGGTGGATGTTAGAGTGTATTATTTGATTCAGTCCGGTGGATGTATTATTTGAGTGTATTATTTGATTCAGTCCGTGATGTTAGAGTGTATTATTTGATTCAGTCCGGTGGATGTTAGAGTGTATTATTTGATTCAGTCCGGTGGATGTTAGAGTGTATTATTTGATTCAGTCCGGTGGATGTTAGAGTGTATTATTTGATTCAGTCCGGTGGATGTTAGAGTGTATTATTTGATTCAGTCCGGTGGATGCTAGAGTGTATTATTTGATTCAGTCCGGTGGATGTTAGAGTGTATTATTTGATTCAGTCCGGTGGATGTTAGAGTGTATTATTTGATTCAGTCCGGTGGATGTTAGAGTGTATTATTTGATTCAGTCCGGTGGATGTTAGTGTATTATTTGATTCAGTCCGGTGGATGTTAGTGTATTATTTGATTCAGTCCGGTGGATGCTAGAGTGTATTATTTGATTCAGTCCGGTGGATGTTAGTGTATTATTTGATTCAGTCCGGTGGATGTTAGAGTGTATTATTTGATTCAGTCCGGTGGATGTTAGTGTATTATTTGATTCAGTCCGTGTGGATGCTAGAGTGTATTATTTGATTCAGTCCGGATGTTAGAGTGTATTATTTGATTCAGTCCGGTGGATGTTAGAGTGTATTATTTGATTCAGTCCGGTGGATGTTAGAGTGTATTATTTGATTCAGTCCGGTGGATGTTAGAGTGTATTATTTGATTCAGTCCGGTGGATGTTAGAGTGTATTATTTGATTCAGTCCGGTGGATGTTAGAGTGTATTATTTGATTCAGTCCGGTGGATGTTAGAGTGTATTATTTGATTCAGTCCGGTGGATGTTAGAGTGTATTATTTGATTCATGTTAGTGTATTATTTGATTCAGTCCGGTGGATGTTAGTATTATTTGATTCAGTCCGGTGGATGTTAGTGTATTATTTGATTCAGTCCGGTGGATGCTAGAGTGTATTATTTGATTCAGTCCGGTGGATGTTAGTGTATTATTTGATTCAGTCCGGTGGATGTTAGAGTGTATTATTTGATTCAGTCCGGTGGATGTTAGATGTATTATTTGATTCAGTCCGTGTTAGATGTATTATGATTCAGTCCGGTGGATGTTAGAGTGTATTATTTGATTCAGTCCGGTGGATGTTAGAGTGTATTATTTGATTCAGTCCGGTGGATGTTAGAGTGTATTATTTGATTCAGTCCGGTGGATGTTAGAGTGTATTATTTGATTCAGTCCGGTGGATGTTAGAGTGTATTATTTGATTCAGTCCGGTGGATGTTAGAGTGTATTATTTGATTCAGTCCGTGGATGTTAGAGTGTATTATTTTGATTCAGTCGGTGGATGTTAGTGTATTATTTGATTCAGTCCGGTGGATGCTAGAGTGTATTATTTGATTCAGTCCGGTGGATGTTAGAGTGTATTATTTGATTCAGTCCGGTGGATGTTAGTGTATTATTTGATTCAGTCCGGTGGATGTTAGATTTGCATCAATTCGAATCTGGTATCAGGATAAATATAACAATGAGTCACCGATTTTATACTATGTATTTTTTATTATCTAAGTAATAAATGGTAAATGCAACTTTCGTATATACGGGCTCACTGTAATACCACGCAGGGCAGAACAGAGAACTGACAGGATGTATGTAAACAGTATTCTTTATACTGTGATAGACATAGTTCCAACCCGTCTGTTGGCCTATCACAGTAGAGACTGGGCGTGGTTTAAACTTGCTCAGCCTATTGCAGGCGCTCAGGCGGGTCCCCGCCTCTTGGCGCTTCTGTTGATAGATGTAAATGTTGCTTGTGAAGAACATCCAGGCTCTCATGCTCCATACCGTTATCTCGCACCTGGCTCCTGTTATCTAACAAAAGACCACTTGTTCTCGCAACACCCCGCTCTGAATGTGCCCCCCTCCCAACTCATTGAACAGTTCCTGTCTTCATGCTACTCTGTATTTTTCCATCATGAGAAAGTCCCATGGCCCTGAAACTGTTAACAATGTTTCAAGTCAGCTATGTTGCATAACACATACATACATCCACACAAGCCAACAGCAGATAATATTCAATCATATATATATGGTAATGGCTATAATGTAAAATACAGGATCCAACACTAACAATAGCCTCAGCTAACAGCAACAGTGTTTGGCTAACAGTAGCCTAGGCTAACAGCAACAGTGTTTGGGCTAACAGTAGCCTAGGCTAACAGCAACAGTGTTTGGCTAACAGTAGCCTAGGCTAACAGCAACAGTGTTTGTCTAACAGTAGCCAATCATATATATGGCAATGGCTATAATGCATAACACAGAAACCTCATATGGGTCATTTGTTTAGCCAACTCTACCAGAAAAACACCACTAAACAGCAGCCTCGTTGGGGTGCACAGGGGAATTAAAGGGGAACGATACCCCAAAACTTAACATTTCCTAAACATTTCCCAGACCTCAAAAGTGGTCTCCTGATATGGTTTAAACATTGTTGTGGATTTGAGAAAATCCCATTTATATTTTAAGAAATAATCAAATGGATTTTATAGGGCTCTGCTTTATGTTTCTTTGGAAGGTATTTTTAAAAATATATTTAATCTTTATTTAACTAAGCAAGTCAGTTAAGAACAAATTCTTATCTTCAATGACGGCCTGGGAACAGTGGGTTAACTGGTCTAGGAACAGTGGGTTAACTGGTCTAGGAACAGTGGGTTAACTGGTCTAGGAACAGTGGGTTAACTGGCCTAGGAACAGTGGGTTAACTGGCCTAGGAACCGTGGGTTAACTGGCCTAGGAACAGTGGGTTAACTGGCCTAGGAACAGTGGGTTAACTGGTCTAGGAACAGTGGGTTAACTGCCTAGGAACAGTGGGTTAACTGCCTAGGAACAGTGGGTTAACTGCCTAGGAACAGTGGGTTAACTGCCTAGGAACAGTGGGTTAACTGGTCTAGGAACAGTGGGTTAACTGCCTAGGAACCGTGGGTTAACTGGCCTAGGAACAGTGGGTTAACTGGTCTAGGAACAGTGGGTTAACTGTCTAGGAACAGTGGGTTAACTGGTCTAGGAACAGTGGGTTAACTGGTCTAGGAACAGTGGGTTAACTGGTCTAGGAACAGTGGGTTAACTGGTCTAGGAACAGTGGGTTAACTGGTCTAGGAACAGTGGGTTAACTGTCTAGGAACAGTGGGTTAACTGTCTAGGAACAGTGGGTTAACTGGTCTAGGAACAGTGGGTTAACTGGTCTAGGAACAGTGGCTTAACTGTCTAGGAACAGTGGGTTAACTGCCTAGGAACAGTGGCTTAACTGGTCTAGGAACAGTGGGTTAACTGCCTAGGAACAGTGGGTTAACTGGCCTAGGAACCGTGGGTTAACTGGCCTAGGAACAGTGGGTTAACTGGCCTAGGAACAGTGGGTTAACTGGTCTAGGAACAGTGGGTTAACTGCCTAGGAACAGTGGGTTAACTGCCTAGGAACAGTGGGTTAACTGCCTAGGAACAGTGGGTTAACTGCCTAGGAACAGTGGGTTAACTGGAACAGTGGGTTAACTAGGAACAGTGGGTTAACTGCCTAGGAACAGTGGGTTAACTGGTCTAGGAACAGTGGGTTAACTGGTCTAGGAACAGTGGCTTAACTGTTAACTGGCTGCCTAGGAACAGTGGGTTAACTGGTCTAGGAACAGTGGGTTAACTGTCTAGGAACAGTGGGTTAACTGGTCTAGGAACAGTGGGTTAACTGGTTAACTGGTCTAGGAACAGTGGGTTAACTGGTCTAGGAACGTGGGTTAACTGTCTAGGAACAGTGGGTTAACTGGTCTAGGAACAGTGGGTTAACTGGTCTAGGAACAGTGGGTTAACTGGTCTAGGAACAGTGGCTTAACTGTCTAGGAACAGTGGGTTAACTGTCTAGGAACAGTGGGTTAACTGTCTAGGAACAGTGGGTTAACTGGTCTAGGAACAGTGGGTTAACTGGTCTGGCCTAGGAACAGTGGGTTAACTGGTCTAGGAACAGTGGCTTAACTGTCTAGGAACAGTGGGTTAACTGTCTCTGGGTTAACTGGAACAGTGGGTTAACTGGTCTAGGAACAGTTTAACTGGTCTAGGAACAGTGGGTTAACTGGTCTAGGAACAGTGGGTTAACTGTCTAGGAACAGTCTGTCTAGGAACAGTGGGTTAACTGGTCTAGTGGGTTAACTGTCTAGGAACAGTGGGTTAACTGGTCTAGGAACAGTGGGTTAACTGGTCTAGGAACAGTGGGTTAACTGGGTTAACTGGTCTAGGAACAGTGGGTTAACTGGTCTAGGAACAGTGGGTTAACTGGTCTAGGAACTGTTAACTGCCTGTCTCAAGCATTTGGACAAATGTACCTCTATGTGTATTAAAGTAGTCAAAAGTGGAGTATTTGGTCCCATATTCCTAGCAAGCAATGACTTAATTGAACTTGTGACTCTACAAACTTGTTGGATGCATGTTTGCTGTTTGATCCCCCCCCCATCCTCCTCCTCCTCCTCCCTCTCCCCCTCCTCCTCCCCCCCCACTCCTCCTCCTCCCTCTCCCCCCTCCCTAAATACAACACTGAGATTGGACTGGGACCGATAGGAAATATTTAACTGCTCTCAAATAAACCACAGAGGGTGGAGGGTCAACTTTCTCTAAGTGTCATGGAGAGGACATGGGGCTTTGGTCAAACTAGTGCACTATATAGGGATTAGGGTGCCGTTTAGGATACAATCTAGAGTGAGACAATCCTATGGGCTCTAAATCCAAAAGTAGTGCACTCTATATAGGGATTAGAGTGCCGTTTTGGACACAGACTAGAGTGAGACAATCCTATGGGCTCTAAGTCCAAAAGTAGTGCACTCTATATAGGGAATAGGGTGCCGTTTAGGACACAGTCTAGAGTGAGACAATCCTATGGGCTCTAAGTCCAAAAGTAGTGCACTCTATATAGGGAATAGGGTGCTGTTTAGGACACAGTCTAGAGTGAGACAATCCTATGGGCTCTAAGTCCAAAAGTAGTGCACTCTATATAGAGATTAGGGTGCCGTTTTGGACACGGACTCAATGAGTGTTTCTCAGTGTTTTTATTTTGAGCCAGCTCATACAAAGCCACGTGGGTGGTCCTCCCGGGTGGTGTGGTGCAGTAGCACGTATGAGGTCCCACAGTCTCCCACAGTCTCCAGTAAACATCTGATCAACGGACAGATAACAACCTTTCCTCTAACAGACGGCTCAGAGAAAGCACCAGAACATTTAACAACAACAGAGATATTTAACAACAACAGAGATATTGTGAAACCATAATTAATTAATTATATTCATCCCATCTGTTCAGACGGAATAGACACTTGATCTACAGTACAATACTGTATCTGTAGTTAGTATACAGCTGGTTATGAATCAATCTACAGTACAAGACTGTATCTTCAGTTAGTATACAACTGGGTATGAATCAATCTACAGTACAAGACTGTATCTTTAGTTAGAATACATCTGGGTATGAATCAATCTACAGTACAATACTGTATCTTCAGTTAGTATACATCTGGGAATTAATCAATCTACATACAGTACAATACTGTATCTTTAGTTAGTATACAACTGGTTATGAATCAATCTACAGTAAAATACTGTATCTTTAGTTAGTATACAGCTGGGTATGAATCAATCTACAGCACAATACTGTATATTTTGTGGGTATACAACTGGGTATGAATCAATCAATCAATTGTATCAAATCAATCAATGTGATTGACATATTTGCCTGTGTGTGAGGTTTACTCAACATTGTAATAATTGATCAATACATGAACTAATCGATCGATGTGATGGACAGGTGACGTTCCCGGGCCACCAGGTGTTGACGGAGACGTTGATGGTCCCGTACGGTCCCGACTCATTCTCGGCCCTGGTCCACAACTTCCAGCTGCAGAGGTCCGCAGCCGCCACCCCTGGTCCCAGCCGCCCCACCCAGTCCTGCACCCCACCCCAGGTCTGGAGGCCCCTGGGTGGCCACTCTCCCAGCCTGGGCCCCTCGGGCGTCACCATCCTCCTGGTTCTCCTGGTTCTCCGGGATACCATGTTACTGTGACCGAGAGACGGGTCCACGTCCCAAATGGAACCTGTTTCCTGTGTAGTGTAGGACTCTGGTCGAAAGTAGTGCACTATATAGGGGATAGGATGCCATTTGGGACGTATCCATGGAGACGGACAGACAGACTGACTGAGATGGGATCTCCCAGTCCAGAGACATTCTCTTTTTTTTTTCTCCGTATTTTTGTACAAACAAAGAAAATCCGATATATATTTTCTTGTAACACTTTGCATTGCTCTACCTTGCACAAACACGTGAGCCATTTTGTGTTTTAAAAAATTGTATGTTTTGTATTGATGCTTTTTTAGTTATTTTTTTAAATATTGTGCCGAAAGAAAGCAATTACTGCCAGCCAGCAATCTGCCATGCCAAGCTGAGAAGAAGAGAGGGGTAAGGGATGGAGGGGTGTTGAGAAGGACAGGGGGTAAGGGAGGGATGGAGGGGTGTTGAGAAGGACAGGGGGTAAGGGAGGGATGGAGGGGGTGTTGAGAAGGACAGGGGGTAAGGGGAGGGAGGGGTGTTGAGAAGGACAGGGGGTAAGGGATGGAGGGGGTGTTGAGAAGGACAGGGGTAAGGGAGGGATGGAGGGGTGTTGAGAAGGACAGGGGTAAGGGAGGGATGGAGGGGTGTTGAAGGACAGGGGTAAGGGAGGGAGGGGTGTTGAGAAGGACAGGAAGGGATGGGAGGGGTGTGGAGGGGTGAGAAGGACAGGGGGGAGGGATAAGGGAGGGAGGGTGTTGAGAAGGACAGGGGGTAAGGGAGGGAGGGGTGTTGAGAAGGACAGGGGGTAAGGGAGGGAGGGTGTTGAGAAGGACAGGGGGTAAGGGATGGAGGGAGTGTTGAGAAGGACAGGGGTAAGGGATGGAGGGGTGTTGAGAAGGACAGGGGGTAAGGGAGGGATGGAGGGTGTTGAAAGAAGGACAGGGGGTAAAGGGAGGGATGGAGGGGTGTTAGAGAAGGACATGAAGGAGGGATGGAGGGTGTTGAGAAGGACAGGGGGTAAGGGGAGATGGAGGGGTGTTTGAGAAGGACAGGGGAGGTAAGGGAGGGATGGAGGGGTGTTGAGAAGGAAGGGGGTAAGGAGGGATGGAGGGGTGTTGAGAAGGACAGGGGTAAGGGAGGGATGGAGGGTGTTGTTGGAGGTGTTGAGAAGGACAGGGGTAAGGGAGGGATGGAGGGGTGTTGAGAAGGACAGGGGGTAAGGGAGGGATGGGGGTGTGTTGTTGAGAAGGACAGGGAGGGAAGGGAGAAGGATGGAGGGGTGTTGAGAGAAGGACAGGGGTAAGGGAGGGATGGAGGGTGTTGAGAAGGACAGGGGGTAAGGGAGGGATGGAGGGTGTTGAGAAGGACAGGGGTAAGGGAGGGATGGAGGGGTGTTGAGAAGGACAGGGGGTAAAGGGAGGGATGGAGGGTGTTGAGAAGGACAGGGGGTAAAGGGAGGGATGGAGGGTGTTGAGAAGGACAGGGGGAGTAAGGGAGGGATGGAGGGGTGTTGAGAAGGACGGGGGTAAGGGAGGGATGGAGGGTGTTGAGAAGGACAGGGAGGGATGGAGGGGTGTTGAGAAGGACAGGGGGTAAGGGGAGGGATGGAGGGTGTGTTAGGGGAGGGAAGGACAGGGGTAAGGGAGGGATGGAGGGTGTTGAGAAGGACAGGGGGTAAAGGACAGGGGGTAAGGGAGGGATGGAGGGGTGTTGAAAGGGGGGTACAGGGGGTAAGGGAGGGATGGAGGGGTGTTGAGAAGGACAGGGGGTAAGGGAATGGAGGAGTGTTGTTGAGAAGGATAGTAAAAGGGAGGGATGTTGAGAAGGACAGGGGGTAAGGGAGGGAGGGGTGTTGAGAAGGACAGGGGGTAAGGGAGGGATGGAGGGGTGTTGAGAAGGACAGGGGGTAAGGGGGAGGGATGGAGGAGGGGTGTTGAGAAGGACAGGGGGTAAGGGAGGGGTAAGTGTTGAGAAGGACAGGGGGTAAAGGGAGGGATGGAGGGGGTGTTGAGAAGGACAGGGGTAAGGGAGAGGATGGAGGGGGTGTTGAGAAGGACAGGGGGTAAGGGAGGGATGGAGGGGTGTGAGGGTGTTGAAAGGACGGGGGGGAGGGATAAGGGAGGGAGGGGTGTTGAGAAGGACAGGGGGTAAGGAAGGGAGGGATGGGTGTTGAGAAGGTCTAGAAGTGCCTCTAAGATCCTACCAGTCCACCTGCAAACACCTGGAATCACATCTCTACCTGCAAACATGACAAGACTTTTAGACAGAGACGACCTGCCTGAGCTCACTGCACAGCACAGAGACGACCTGCCTGAGCTCACTGCACAGCACAGAGACGACCTGCCTGAGCTCACTGCACAGCACAGAGACGACCTGCCTGAGCTCACTGCACAGCACAGAGACGACCTGCCTGAGCTCACTGCACAGCACAGAGACGACCTGCCTGAGCTCACTGCACAGCACAGAGACGACCTGCCTGAGCTCACTGCACAGAGACGACCTGCCTGAGCTCACTGCACAGCACAGAGACGACCTGCCTGAACACACTGCACAGAACACTATATTCCTAGGTCAAAAAAAAGAAGAACATAAATTGAAACTCTCTCCAGACCGTATCACAATACCTGTACTAGTGGACTGTATCACAATACCTGTACTGGTGGACTGTATCACAATACCTGTACTGGTGGACTGTATCACAATACCTGTACTAGTGGACTGTATCACAATACCTGTACTGGTGGACTGGACAGTATCACAATACCTGTACTAGTGGACTGTATCACAATACCTGTACTGGTGGACTGTATCACAATACCTGTACTAGTGGACTGTATCACAATACCTGTACTAGTGGACTGTATCACAATACCTGTACTAGTGGACTGGACACTATCACAATACCTGTACTGGTGGACTGTATCACAATACCTGTACTGGTGGACTGTATCACAATACCTGTACTGGTGGACTGTATCACAATACCTGTACTGGTGGACTGTATCACAATACCTGTACTAGTGGACTGTATCACAATACCTGTACTGGTGGACTGTATCACAATACCTGTACTGGTGGACTGTATCACAATACCTGTACTAGTGGACTGTATCACAATACCTGTACTGGTGGACTGGATCACAATACCTGTACTAGTGGACTGTATCACAATACCTGTACTGGTGGACTGTATCACAATACCTGTACTAGTGGACTGTATCACAATACCTGTACTAGTGGACTGTATCACAATACCTGTACTGGTGGACTGTATCACAATACCTGTACTAGTGGACTGTATCACAATACCTGTACTGGTGGACTGGATCACAATACCTGTACTAGTGGACTGTATCACAATACCTGTACTGGTGGACTGTATCACAATACCTGTACTGGTGGACTGTATCACAATACCTGTACTAGTGGACTGGTAGTGGACTGTATCACAATACCTGTACTGGGTGGACTGTATCACAATACCTGTACTGGTGGACTGTATAGGGAATACCTGTACTAGTGGACTGTATCACAATACCTGTACTGGTGGACTGTAACAATACCTGTACTGGTGGACTGTATCACAATACCTGTACTGGTGGACTGTATCACAATACCTGTACTGGTGGACTGTATCACAATACCTGTACAATGGACCTTGTACTGGGGGACTGTATCACAATACCTGTACTAGTGACTGTATCACAATACCTGTACTGGTGGACTGTATCACAATACCTGTACTAGTGGACTGTATCACAAACCTGTACTAGTGGACTGTATCACAATACCTGTACTAGTGGACTGTATCACAATACCTGTACTAGTGGACTGTATCACAATACCTGTACTAGTGGACTGTATCACAATACCTGTACTAGTGGACTGTAAAATACCTGTACTGGACTGGATTTACTCACAATACCTGTACTGAGGACTGTATCACAATACCTGTACTAGTGGACTGTATCACAATACCTGTACTGGTGGACTGTATCACAATACCTGTACTGGTGGACTGTATCACAATACCTGTACTGGTGGACTGTATCACAATACCTGTACTAGTGGACTGTATCACAATACCTGTACTGGCTGGACTGTATCACAATACCTGTACTGGTGGACTGTATACTCAATACCTGTACTGGTGGACTGTATCACAATACCTGTACTAGTGGACTGTATCACAATACCTGTACTGGTGGACTGTATCACAATACAGCACAATACCTGTACTGGTGGACTGTATCACAATACCTGTACTGGTGGACTGTATCACAATACCTGTACTGGTGGACTGTATCACAATACCTGTACTAGTGGACTGTATCACAATACCTGTACTGGTGGACTGTATCACAATACCTGTACTAGTGGACTGTATCAAATACCTGTACTGAGTGGACTGTATCACAATACCTGTACTGGTGGACTGTATCACAATACCTGTACTAGTGGACTGTATCACAATACCTGTACTGGTGGACTGGACACTATCACAATACCTGTACTGGTGGACTGTATCACAATACCTGTACTGGTGGACTGGACACTATCACAATACCTGTACTGGTGGACTGGACACTATCACAATACCTGTACTGGTGGACTGGATCACAATACCTGTACTAGTGGACTGTATCACAATACCTGTACTGGTGGACTGGATCACAATACCTGTACTAGTGGACTGTATCACAATACCTGTACTGGTGGACTGTATCACAATACCTGTACTAGTGGACTGTATCACAATACCTGTACTGGTGGACTGTATCACAATACCTGTACTGGTGGACTGTATCACAATACCTGTACTGGTGGACTGTATCACAATACCTGTACTGGTGGACTGTATCACAATACCTGTACTGGTGGACTGGACACTATCACAATACCTGTACTGGTGGACTGTATCACAATACCTGTACTGGTGGACTGTATCACAATACCTGTACTAGTGGACTGATCACAATACCTGTACTGGTGGACTGTATATCACAATACCTGTACTGGTGGACTGTATCACAATACCTGTACTAGTGGACTGTATCACAATACCTGTACTGGTGGACTGATCACAATACCTGTACTAGTGGACTGGATCACAATACCTGTACTAGTGGACTGTATCACAATACCTGTACTGGTGGACTGTATCACAATACCTGTACTAGTGGACTGTAGCACAATACCTGTACTGGTGGACTGGATCACAATACCTGCTGGTGGACTGTATCACAATACCTGTACTGGTGGACTGGATCACAATACCTGGACCTGATGGACTGATCACAATACCTGTACTGGTGGACTGTATCACAATACCTGTACTGGTGGACTGTATCACAATACCTGTACTAGTGGACTGTATCACAATACCTGTACTAGTGGACTGTATCACTACCTGTACTGCTGGACTGTATATCACAATACCTGTACTAGTGGACTGTATCCCCCCAATGCCTGTACTCGTGGACTGTATCACAATACCTGTACTGGTGGACTGTATCACAATACCTGTACTGGTGGACTGTATCACAATACCTGTACTGGTGGACTGTATCACAATACCTGCCTAGTGGACTGTATCACAATACCTGTACTAGTGGACTGTATCACAATATCTGTACTGGTGGACTGTATCACAATACCTGTACTGGTGGACTGTATCACAATACCTGTACTAGTGGACTGTATCACAATACCTGTACTGGTGGACTGTAAACAACAATACCTGTACTAGTGGACTGTATCAAATATCTGTACTGGTGGACTGGATCTACCTGTGCTAGTGGACTGTATATCACAATACCTGTATCTAGTGGACTGGATCACAATACCTGTACTAGTGGACTGTATCCAATACCTGTACTGGTGGACTGTATCACAATACCTGTACTAAGTGGACTGTATCACAATACCTGTACTGGTGGACTGTATCACAATACCTGTACTAGTGGACTGTATCACAATACCTGTACTGAGTGGACTGTATCCCAATACCTGTACTGGTGGACTGTATCACAATACCTGTACTAGTGGACTGTATCACAATACCTGTACTGGTGGACTGGAGACTATCACAATACCTGTACTGGTGGACTGTATCACAATACCTGTACTGGTGGACTGTATCACAATACCTGTACTGGTGGACTGTATCACAATACCTGTACTGGTGGACTGTATCACAATACCTGTACTGGTGGACTGTATCACAATACCTGTACTGGTGGACTGGACACTATCACAATACCTGTACTGGTGGACTGTATCACAATACCTGTACTAGTGGACTGTATCACAATACCTGTACTGGTGGACTGGATCACAATACCTGTACTAGTGGACTGTATCACAATACCTGTACTGGTGGACTGTATCACAATACCTGTACTAGTGGACTGTATCACAATACCTGTACTGGTGGACTGTATCACAATACCTGTACTGGTGGACTGTATCACAATACCTGTACTAGTGGACTGTATCACAATACCTGTACTAGTGGACTGTATCACAATACCTGTACTAGTGGACTGTATCACAATACCTGTACTGGTGGACTGTATCACAATACCTGTACTGGTGGACTGTATCACAATACCTGTACTGGTGGACTGTATCACAATACCTGTACTGGTGGACTGGAGACTGTACCTATAGTGGACTGTCATCACAATACCTGTCCTGGTGCATTATCACAATACCTGTACTGTGGACTGTATCACAATACCTGTACTAGTGGACTATTCACAATACCTGTACTGGTGGACTGTTTCACAATACCCTACTAGTGGACTGGATCACAATACCTGTAGTGGACTATATCACAATACCTGTACTGGTGGACTGTATCACAATTGTACTAGTGGACTGTATCACAATACCTGTCCTGAGTGGACTGGATCACATACCTGTCTAGTGGACTGTATCTACCTGTACTGTAGTGGACTGTATCACAATACCTGTACTAGTGGACTTATCACAATACAACATGTTGGTGGACTTGATCACAAACCTGTCACTTTATGGACTGTATCACAATACCTGTACTAGTGGACTGTATCACAATACCTGTTCAGTGGACTGTATCACAATACCTGTCTGGTGGACTGTATCACAATACCTGTACTGGTGGACTGTATCACAATGCCTGTACTAGTGGACTGATTCACAATACCTGTGGACTGTTGGCAATACCTGTACTGGTGGACTGTATCTACAATACCTGTACTGGTGGACTGTATCACAATACCTGTACTGGTGGACTGTAAACAATACCTGTACTAGTGGACTGTGTCTGGTGGACTGTATCACAATACCTGTACTAGTGGACTGTATCACAATTCCTGTAATAGTGGACTGTATCACAATTTTGTACTGGTGGACTGTATCTGTCTACCTGTACTAGTGGACTGTATCACAATATCTGTGGACTCAGTGGACTGTATCTACACCTGTCACTGGTGGACTGTATCACAATACCTGTACTAGTGGACTGTATCACAATACCTGTAGATGGACTGGACATTTTGTTTATTTATTCATTGTATTGGACTGGATCCAATAGTACTAGTGGACTGTATCCCCAGATACCTGCCCTGATTTACAGTATCAACAATACCTGTTTAAAGGATGGACCTGTATCTGTAACAATACCTGTACTAATAAACTGTATCACAATACCTGTACTAGTGGACTGTATCCAATACCTCAGGACTGTATATCACTACCTGTACTGGTGGACTGTATATCACAACTACCTGTACTAGAATATCCAATTGTACTGGTGGACTGTTCACAATACCTGTACTGGTGGACTGTATCAAATACCTGTACTGGTGGACTGTATCACAATACCTGTACTGGTGGACTGTATCACAATACCTCAAAGAGGACTGTATCACAATACCTGTACTAGTGGACTTTATAAACAATACCTGTACTGGTGGACTGTATCACAATACCTGATCTAGTGGACTGTATCACAATACCTGTACTGGTGGACTGGATCACAATACCTGTACTGGTGGACTGGATCTACCTGGACTTTAATGGGACCAGTATACAGGATACCTGTGATGAGTGGAGGAAGTGATCACAATACCTGTACTGAGGACTGTATCACAATACCTGTACTGGTGGAGGAAGTGATCTACTGGACTGGTGGACTGGACACAGATACAGGATATGTATGAGTGGACTGGATCATCTACCTGGACTTTAATGGACTGTACCAGAATACCTAGTGGACTGGATGTAATATGTACTAGGACTGTATCACAATACCTGTACTGAGGACTGTACAAATACCTGTTGGTGGACTGTATCACAATACCTGTACTGATGGACTGAATGATCTACTGGTGGACTGTAATAGTACCTGTACACAATGCCTGTGGTGGACTGTATCAGAATACCTGTACTGTGGACACTATCACAATGTACTGGTGGACTGATCAATACCTGTACTGGTGGACTGGACACTATCACAATACCTGTAATGTGGACCACAATACCTGTACTGGTGGACTGTATCATGAATACCTGTACTGGTGGACTGGAGACTGTATCACTATAGTTATTGTCAAAAACAGAACCTTCCTGAAGCATTATGGGTAATGATGGATGGTAGACCAAAAATGCCAACCTATTCCTACCAAGTGGACTACATTTTACCAAAGCCCCTATAGGCCCTGGTTAAAAGTAGTGCACTATATGAGTAGGAATCGATTTGGTGCCATTTGGGACAGAGACGATATTGTCCATATAGATGCCTCTCGTGTTGTTCTACCTCATCTATCAACTGACCTTTTGACCTTTCAGCTGACAATGATTGTTGTGCCTTGATGATTAAATCTGTCAATTTATGTTTTAGGATCAGTCTTTTTTCCCCCTCCACGTCTGTGGTTACATTGTTCATGTGTGGGCTATGTCTTAAGGTGTTGTGTCAAAGTTAACCGATATAATGTAGCGATTCATGTGTTGGCTTGATAGTCGCCGGACCCGGGATCGAGTCCCGGGTTACGCCTTCCATATTTGTAGCTTAAATCATGACACTACACTGACCTTGCTTGAGAGGTGATGATGAGTAGTGGACGGATGAAGATTCTGATAATAGGTATGAGCTTTTTTTACCAGCAGGTGGAGTCCTGTCTCCACTATGCCTAAAGATCTGCAGGTCAGGGATAGGTCTACTGTCAGTCAGTCGCCTGGGCAACCAGCCAGACCCACACCACCATAAACCCAGATCTGTCATTTTGTTTATTTATTCATTTATTCAGGGAAAACCAATGAGACCAGGGTCTCATCCCCAGGAGTGCCCTGATTTACAGTACTACAACAATACATTTTAAAACGATGTGAAACCAAACAGTAATCAATACAATGTCTAATAAAATGTTTTTTAAAAAAGCACAACAACGTTCCTTTCCTCAGCCACTAGGTCCCCAACACACTACACTGCACCAGAATATCCAATTGTTATTCGTTCTGCATATTGTTCAGCAGTGAGGCACATTAAAACTAAAAGCGGATTCTCCTCATTCGGTGGCGACCGAGGAACCTCAAAGAGTTAACCAACCATGTGTAGTAGAGCTTTATAAACCAAACAAAAAAGTGAATAAGGAAGTGATCTACTGGACTT
Organism: Oncorhynchus nerka; assembly: GCF_034236695.1. Taxonomy (NCBI): domain Eukaryota; kingdom Metazoa; phylum Chordata; class Actinopteri; order Salmoniformes; family Salmonidae; genus Oncorhynchus; species Oncorhynchus nerka. The sequence goes on along the minus strand of NW_027037863.1, from coordinate 3,550 downwards.
TAATGAGGACCAGATACAGGATAGAGGACCAGATACAGGATATATTGTAGTGACCAGATACAGAGGACTTTAGGAAGATGATCTACTGGACTTTAATGAGGACCAGACTTTAATGAGACCAGACAACCTTTACAGGATATAGTGATGAGTAGGAAGTGATCTACTGGACTTTAATGAGGACCAGACAGACAACCTTTAGATACAGGATGTAGTGATGAGTAGGAAGTGATCTACTGGACTTTAATGAGGACCAGATACAGGATGTAGTGATGAGTAGGAAGTGATCTACTGGACTTTAATGAGGACCAGACAACCTTTAGATACAGGATGTAGTGATGAGTAGGAAGTGATCTACTGGACTTTAATGAGGACCAGACAACCTTTAGATACAGGATGTAGTGATGAGTAGGAAGTGATCTGGACTTTAGTGAGGACCAGACAACCTTACAGGATGTAGTGATAGTAGGAAGTGATCTACTGGACTTTAGTGAGGACCAGACAACCTTTAGATACAGGATGTAGTGATGAGTAGGAAGTGATCTACTGGACTTTAATGAGGACCAGACAACCTTTAGATACAGGATGTAGTGATGAGTAGGAAGTGATCTACTGGACTTTAATGAGGACCAGACAACCTTTAGATACAGGATATAGTGATACAGGACTTTAATAGTACAGATGAGTAGGAAGTGATCTACTGGACTTTAATGAGGGACCAGACAACCTTTAGATACAGGATGTAGTGATGAGTAGGAAGTGATCTACTGGACTTTAGTGAGGACCAGACAACCTTTAGATACAGGATGTAGTGACTTTAGTGAGGACCAGTAGGAAGTGATCTACTGGACTTTAATGAGGACCAGACAACCTTTAGATACAGGATGTAGTGATGAGTAGTGATGGACTTTGTGAGGACTTTAATGGAGGACCAAGATCTACAGATACAGGATGTAGTGATGGTAGGAAGTGATCTACTGGACTTTAATGAGGACCAGACAACCTTTAGATACAGGATGTAGTGATGAGTAGGAAGTGATCTACTGGACTTTAATGAGGACCAGACAACCTTTAGATACAGGATGTAGTGATGAGTAGGAAGTGATCTACTGGACTTTAATGAGGACCAGACAACCTTTAGATACAGGATGTAGTGATGAGTAGGAAGTGATCTACTGGACTTTAATGAGGACCAGACAACCTTTAGATACAGGATGTTTATGAGTAGGAAGTGATCTACTGGACTTTAATGAGGACAACCTTTAGATACAGGATGTAGTGATGAGTAGGAAGTGATCTACTGGACTTTAATGAGGACAACAGATACAGGATGTAGTGATGAGTAGGAAGTGATCTACTGGACTTTAATGAGGACCAGACAACCTTTAGATACAGGATGTAGTGATGAGTAGGAAGTGATCTACTGGACTTTAGTGAGGACCAGACAACCTTTAGATACAGGATGTAGTGATGAGTAGGAAGTGATCTACTGGACTTTAGATGAGATGTAGACCAGACAACCTTTAGATACAGGATGTAGTGATGAGTAGGAAGTGATCTACTGGACTTTAATGAGGACCAGACAACCTTTAGATACAGGATGTAGTGATGAGTAGGAAGTGATCTACTGGACTTTAATGAGGACCAGATACAGGATGTAGTGATGAGTAGGAAGTGATCTACTGGACTTTAATGAGGACCAGACAACCTTTAGATACAGGATGTAGTGATGAGTAGGAAGTGATCTACTGGACTTTAGTGAGGACCAGACAACCTTTAGATACAGGATGTAGTGATGAGTAGGAAGTGATCTACTGGACTTTAATGAGGACCAGACAACCTTTAGATACAGGATATAGTGATGAGTAGGAAGTGATCTACTGGACTTTAATGAGGACCAGATACAGGATGTAGTGATGAGTAGGAAGTGATCTACTGGACTTTAATGAGGACCAGACAACCTTTAGATACAGGATGTAGTGATGAGTAGGAAGTGATCTACTGGACTTTAATGAGGACCAGACAGACCTTTAGATGATCTACTGGACTTTATAGTGATGAGTAGGATGTAGTGAGTGATCTACTGGACTTTAATGAGGACCAGACAACCTTTAGATACAGGATGTAGTGATGAGTAGGAAGTGATCTACTGGACTTTAATGAGGACCAGACAACCTTTAGATACAGGATGTAGTGATGAGTAGGAAGTGATCTACTGGACTTTAATGAGGACCAGATACAGGATGTAGTGATGAGTAGGAAGTGATCTACTGGACTTTAATGAGGACCAGACAACCTTTAGATACAGGATGTAGTGATGAGTAGGAAGTGATCTACTGGACTTTAATGAGGACCAGACAACCTTTAGATACAGGATGTAGTGATGAGTAGGAAGTGATCTACTGGACTTTAGTGAGGACCAGACAACCTTTAGATACAGGATGTAGTGATGAGTAGGAAGTGATCTACTGGACTTTAATGAGGACCAGACAACCTTTAGATACAGGATGTAGTGATGAGTAGGAAGTGATCTACTGGACTTTAATGAGGACCAGACAACCTTTAGATACAGGATTTAGTAGTGATGAGTAGGAAGTGATCTACTGGACTTTAATGAGGACCAGACAACCTTTAGATACAGGATGTAGTGATGAGTAGGAAGTGATCTACTGGACTTTAATGAGGACCAGACAACCTTTAGATACAGGATGTAGTGATGAGTAGGAAGTGATCTACTGGACTTTAATGAGGACCAGACAACCTTTAGATACAGGATGTAGTGATGAGTAGGAAGTGATCTACTGGACTTTAATGAGGACCAGACAACCTTTAGATACAGGATGATGAGTAGGAAGTGATCTACTGGACTTTATTTAGATACAGGATGAGTGATGAGTAGGAAGTGATCTACTGGACTTTAATGAGGACCAGATACAGGATGTAGTGATGAGTAGGAAGTGATCTACTGGACTTTAATGAGGACCAGACAACCTTTAGATACAGGATGTAGTGATGAGTAGGAAGTGATCTACTGGACTTTAGTGAGACCAGACAACCTTTAGATACAGGATGTAGTGATGTAGTGATCTACTGACTTTAGTAGGAAGTGATCTACTGGACTTTAATGAGGACCAGACAACCTTTAGATACAGGATGTAGTGATGAGTAGGAAGTGATCTACTGGACTTTAATGAGGACCAGACAACCTTTAGATACAGGATATAGTGATGAGTAGGAAGTGATCTACGGGACTTTAGTGAGGACCAGATACAGGATGTAGTGATGAGTAGGAAGTGATCTACTGGACTTTAATGAGGACCAGACACAGGATGTAGTGATGAGTAGGAAGTGATCTACTGGACTTTAATGAGGACCAGATACAGGATGTAGTGATGAGTAGGAAGTGATCTACTGGACTTTAATGAGGACCAGATACAGGATGTAGTGATGAGTAGGAAGTGATCTACTGGACTTTAATGAGGACCAGCCAACCTTTAGATACAGGATGTAGTGATGAGTAGGAAGTGATCTACTGGACTTTAATGAGGACCAG
>NW_027037862.1:0-23183 GCF_034236695.1 Oncorhynchus nerka | reverse complement strand
TTCCTCTCAGAGAGAGACATGGGGAAAGAACAGTCCTATTCCTCTCAGCCTCAGAGAGAGACATGGGGAAAGAACAGTCCCATTCCTCTCAGAGAGAGACATGGGGAAAGAACAGTCCTATTCCTCTCAGCCTCGAGAGAGACATGGGGAAAGAACAGTCCTATTCCTCTCAGCCTCAGAGAGACTCAGAGAGAGACATGGGGAAAGAACAGTCCTGTTCCTCTCAGCCTCAGAGAGAGACATGGGAAAGAACAGTCACTGTTCCTCTCAGCCTCAGAGAGCATGGGGAAAGAACAGTCCTATTCCTCTCAGAGAGAGACATGAAAGAACAGATTCCTCTCAGTCTAAGAGAGAGACATGGGGAAAGAACAGTCCTATTCCTCTCAGCCTAAGAGAGGAGACATGAGGAAAGAACAGTCCTATTCCTCTCAGCCTCAGAGAGACATGGGGAAAGAACAGTCCTATTCCTCTCAGCCTCAGAGAGACATGGAAAGAACAGTCCTATTCTCTCAGAGAGAGACATGGGGAAAGAACAGTCCTATTCCTCTCAGCCTCAGAGAGACATGAGGAAAGAACAGTCCTATTCCTCTCAGCCTCAGAGAGACACAGGGAAAGAACAGTCCCATTCCTCTCAGAAAGAGACATGGGGAAAGAACAGTCCTATTCTCTCAGCCTCAGAGAGAGACACAGGGAAAGAACAGTCCCATTCCTCTCAGAGAGAGACATGGGAAAGAACAGTCCTATTCCTCTCAGACTCAGAGAGAGACATGGGAAAGAACAGTCCTATTCCTCTCAGCCTCAGAGAGAGACATGGGGAAAGAACAGTCCTGTTCCTCTCAGAGAGAGACATGGGGAAAGAACAGTCCTATTCCTCTCAGCCTCAGAGAGAGGACATGGGAAAGAACAGTCCCATTCCTCTCAGAGAGACATGGGGAAAGAACAGTCCTATTCCTCTCAGAGAGAGAGACATGGGGAAAGAACAGTCCTATTCCTCTCAGCCTCAGAGAGAGACATGGGAAAGAACAGTCCTGTTCCTCTCAGCCCCAGGGGGGAACAGTCCTCCTCTCAGAGAGAGACATGGGAAAGAACAGTCTTATTCCTCTCAGAGAGAGACATGGGGAAAGAACAGTCCTATTTCCTCTCAGCCTCCAGAGAGAGACATGGGGAAAGAACAGTCCTGTTCCTCTCAGCCTCAAGAGAGACATGGGAAAGAACAGTCCTGTTCCTCTCAGAGAGAGACATGGGGAAAGAACAGTCCTATTCCTCTCAGCCTCAGAGAGACATGGGGGAAAGAACAGTCCTGTTCCTCTCAGAGAGAGACATGGGGAAAGAACAGTCCTATTCCTCTCAGAGAGAGACATGGGAAAGAACAGTCCTATTCCTCTCAGAGAGAGAGACATGGGAAAGAACAGTCCCATTCCTCTCAGAGAGAGACATGGGGAAAGAACAGTCCTATTCCTCTCAGAGAGAGACATGGGAAAGAACAGTCCCATTCCTCTCAGAGAGAGACATGGGAAAGAACAGTCCTATTCCTCTCAGCCTCAGAGAGAGACATGGGGAAAGAACAGTCCTATTCCTCTCAGAGAGAGACATGGGGAAAGAACAGTCCCATTCCTCTCAGAAAGAGACATGGGGAAAGAACAGTCCTATTCCTCTCAGCCTCAGAGAGACATGGGAAAGAACAGTCCCATTCCTCTCAGAGAGACATGGGAAAGAACAGTCCTATTCCTCTCAGAGAGAGACATGGGGAAAGAACAGTCCTATTCCTCTCAGAGAGAGACATGGGGAAAGAACAGTCCTATTCCTCTCAGAGAGACATGGGAAAGAACAGTCCTGTTCCTCTCAGCCTCAGAGAGAGACATGGGGAAAGAACAGTCCCATTCTCTCAGAGAGAGACATGGGGAAAGAACAGTCCCATTCCTCTCAGCCTCAGAGAGACATGGGGAAAGAACAGTCCTATTCCTCTCAGCCTCAGAGAGACATGGGGAAAGAACAGTCCTATTCCTCTCAGCCTCAGAGAGAGACATGGGAAAGAACAGTCCTATTCCTCTCAGAGAGAGACATGGGGAAAGAACAGTCCTATTCCTCTCAGAGAGAGACATGGGGAAAGAACAGTCCCATTCCTCTCAGAGAGAGACATGGGGAAAGAACAGTCCTATTCCTCTCAGCCCAGAGAGACATGGGGAAAGAACAGTCCTATTCCTCTCAGCCCAGAGACACAGGGAAAGAACAGTCCCATTCCTCTCAGAGAGAGACATGGGGAAAGAACAGTCCTATTCCTCTCAGCCTCAGAGAGAGACACAGGGAAAGAACAGTCCCATTCCTCTCAGAGAGAGACATGGGGAAAGAACAGTCCTATTCCTCTCAGACTCAGAGAGAGACATGGGGAAAGAACAGTCCTATTCCTCTCAGCCTCAGAGAGAGACATGGGGAAAGAACAGTCCTGTTCCTCTCAGAGAGAGACATGGGGAAAGAACAGTCCTATTCCTCTCAGCCTCAGAGAGACATGGGAAAGAACAGTCCCATTCCCTCTCAGAGAGACATGGGAAAGAACAGTCCATTCCTCTCAGCCTCAGAGAGAGACATGGGGAAAGAACAGTCCTATTCCTCTCAGAGAGAGACATGGGAAAGAACAGTCCCATTCCTCAGAAAGACATGGGAAAGAACAGTCCTATTCCTCTCAGCCTCAGAGAGAGACAAGGAAAAGATCAGTCCCATTCCTCTCAGAGAGAGACATGGGGAAAGAACAGTCCTATTCCTCTCAGCCTCAGAGAGAGACATGGAGAAGGAACAGTCCTATTCCTCTCTGCCTCAGAGAGAGACATGGGGAAAGAACAGTCCTATTCCTCTCAGCCTCAGAGAGAGACATGGGAAAGAACAGTCCTGTTCCTCTCAGCCTCAGAGAGAGACATGGGAAAGAACAGTCCTATTCCTCTCAGTCCTATTTCTCAGAAGAGACATGGGAAAGAACAGTCCTGTTCCTCTCAGCCTCAGAGAGAGACATGGGGAAAGAACAGTCCTGTTCCTCTCAGAGAGAGACATGGGGAAAGAACAGTCCTATTCCTCTCAGCCTCAGAGAGAGACATGGGAAGAACAGTCCCATTCCTCTCAGAGAGAGACATGGGGAAAGAACAGTCCTATTCCTCTCAGCCTCAAAGAGACATGGGGAAAGAACAGTCCTATTCCTCTCAGCCTCAGAGAGAGACATGGGAGAAAGAACAGTCCCATTCCTCTCAGAGAGAGACATGGGGAAAAACAGAACAGTCCTATTCCTCTCAGAGAGAGACATGGGGAAAGAACAGTCCTCCTCTCAGCCTCAGAGAGAGACATGGGAAAGAACAGTCCTATTCCTCTCAGCCTCAGAGAGACATGGGGAAAGAACAGTCCCATTCCTCTCAGAAAGAGACATGGGGAAAGAACAGTCCTATTCCTCTCAGCCTCAGAGAGAGACATGGGGAAAGAACAGTCCCATTCTCTCAGAGAGACATGGGGAAAGAATGAACTCAGAGAGAGACATGGGGAAAGAACAGTCCTATCTCCTCTCAGACTCAGAGAGAGACATGGGGAAAGAACAGTCCTCCTCTCAGAGAGAGACATGGGGAAAGAACAGTCCTATTCCTCTCAGCCTCAGAGAGACATGGGAAAGAACAGTCCTATTCCTCTCAGCCTCAGAGAGACATGGGGAAAGAACAGTCCCATTCATCTCAGAGAGAGACATGGGGAAAGAACAGTCCTATTCCTCTCAGCCTCAGAGAGAGACATGGGGAAAGAACAGTCCTATTCCTCTCAGAGAGAGACATGGGGAAAGAACAGTCCTATTCCTCTCAGAGAGAGACATGGGGAAAGAACAGTCCTATTCCTCCCAGCCTCAGAGAGAGACATGGGAAAGAACAGTCCTGTTCCTCTCAGAGAGAGACATGGGAAAGAACAGTCCTATTCCTCTCAGCCTCAGAGAGAGACATGGGGAAAGAACAGTCCCATTCAGAGAGAGAGACATGGGAAAGAACAGTCCCATTCCTCTCAGAGAGAGACATGGGAAAGAACAGTCCCATTCCTCTCAGCCTCAGAGAGAGACATGGGGAAAGAACAGTCCTATTCCTCTCAGAGAGAGACATGGGGAAAGAACAGTCCTTTTTCCTCTCAGCCTCAGAGAGACATGGGAAGAACAGTCCCATTCCTCTCAGAGAGAGACATGGGGAAAGAACAGTCCTATTCCTCTCAGCCTCAGAGAGACATGGGAAAGAACAGTCCCCTCTCAGCCTCAGAGAGAGACATGGGAAAGAACAGTCCTATTCCTCTCAGAGAGAGACATGGGGAAAGAACAGTCCTATTCCTCTCAGCCTCAGAGAGAGACATGGGGAAAGAACAGTCCTATTCCTCTCAGAGAGAGACATGGGGAAAGAACAGTCCTATTCCTCTCAGAGAGAGACATGGGGAAAGAACAGTCCCATTCCTCTCAGAGAGAGACATGGGGAAAGAACAGTCCTATTCCTCTCAGCCTCAGAGAGAGACATGGGAAAGAACAGTCCTATTCCTCTCAGCCTCAGAGAGACACATGGGAAAGAACAGTCCCATTCCTCTCAGAAAGAGACATGGGGAAAGAACAGTCCTATTCCTCTCAGCCTCAGAGAGAGACATCCCATTCCTCTCAGAGAGAGACATGGGGAAAGAACAGTCCTATTCCTCTCAGACTCAGAGAGAGACATGGGAAAGAACAGTCCTATTCCTCTCAGCATCAGAGAGAGACATGGGGAAAGAACAGTCCTGTTCCTCTCAGAGAGACATGGGGAAAGAACAGTCCTATTCCTCTCAGCCTCAGAGAGAGACATGGGGAAAGAACAGTCCCATTCCTCTCAGGAAGACATGGGGAAAGAACAGTCCCATTCCTCTCAGAGAGAGAGACATGGGGAAAGAACAGTCCTATTCCTCTCAGAGAGAGACATGGGGAAAGAAAACAGTCCTATTCCTCTCAGAGAGAGACATGGGGAAAGAACAGTCCTATTCCTCTCAGCCTCAGAGAGAGACATGGGGAAAGAACAGTCCCATTCCTCTCAGAGAGAGACATGGGGAAAGAACAGTCCCATTCCTCTCAGAAGAGAGACATGGGGAAAGAACAGTCCTGTTCCTCTCAGAGAGAGACATGGGGAAAGAACAGTCCTGTTCCTCAGAGAGAGAGACATGGGAAAGAACAGTCCTATTCCTCTCCTCAGAGAGAGACATGGGGAAAGAACAGTCCTATTCCTCTCAGAGAGAGAGACATGGGGAAAGAACAGTCCTATTCTCTCAGAGAGAGACATGGGGAAAGAACAGTCCTATTCCTCTCAGCCTAGAGAGAGACATGGGAAAAAGAACAGTCCTATTCCTCTCAGCCTCAGAGAGACATGGGGAAAGAACAGTCCTATTCCTCTCAGCAGTCCTATTCTCTCAGAGAGAGACATGGGGAAAGAACAGTCCTATTCCTCTCAGCCTCAGAGAGAGACATGGGGAAAGAACAGTCCTATTCCTCTCAGAGAGAGACATGGGGAAAGAACAGTCCTAGAGAGACATGGGGAAAGAACAGTCCCATTCCTCTCAGAGAGAGACACAGGAAAGAACAGTCCTCCTCAGCCTCAGAGAGAGACATGGGGAAAGAACAGTCCTATTCCTCTCAGCCTCAGAGAGAGACACAGGAAAGAACAGTCCCATTCCTCTCAGAAAGAGACATGGGAAAGAACAGTCCTATTCCTCTCAGCCTCAGAGAGAGACACAGGGAAAGAACAGTCCCATTCCTCTCAGAGAGAGACATGGGGAAAGAACAGTCCCATTCCTCTCAGACTCAGAGAGACATGGGGAAAGAAGAGAGACAGTCCTATTCCTCTCAGCCTCAGAGAGAGACATGGGAAAGAACAGTCCAATTCCTCTCAGCCTCAGAGAGACATGAAAAGAACAGTCCTATTCCTCTCAGCCTCAGAGAGAGACATGGGAAAGAACAGTCCTATTCCTCTCAGCCTCAGAGAGACATGGGGAAAGAACAGTCCTATTCCTCTCAGCCTCAGAGAGAGACATGGGGAAAGAACAGTCCCATTCCTCTCAGAGAGAGACATGGGGAAAGAACAGTCCCTATTCCTCTCAGACTCAGAGAGACATGGGGAAAGAACAGTCCTATTCCTCTCAGCCTCAGAGAGAGACATGGGAAAGAACAGTCCTGTTCCTCTCAGAGAGAGACATGGGGAAAGAACAGTCCTATTCCTCTCAGCCTCAGAGAGAGACATGGGGAAGAACAGTCCCATTCCTCTCAGTGGGGAAAGAACCCATTCCTCTCAGAGAGAGACATGGGGAAAGAACAGTCCTATTCCTCTGCCTCAGAGAGAGACATGGGAAAGATCAGTCCCATTCCTCAGAGAGAGACATGGGAAAGAACAGTCCTATTCCTCTCAGCCTCAGAGAGAGACAAGGGAAAGAACAGTCCCATTCCTCTCAGAGAGAGACATGGGGAAAGAACAGAAGCCTCAGAGAGACATGGAAAAGAACAGTCTATTCCTCTCTCCTCAGAGAGAGACATGGGGAAAGAACAGTCCTATTCCTCTCAGCCTCAGAGAGAGACATGGGAAAGAACAGTCCTGTTCCTCTCAGCCTCAGAGAGAGACATGGGGAAAGAACAGTCCTATTCCTCTCAGAGAGAGAGACATGGGGAAAGAACAGTCCTATTTCTCTCAGCCTCAGAGAGAGACATGGGAAAGAACAGTCCTGTTCCTCTCAGCCTCAGAGAGAGACATGGGGAAAGAACAGTCCTGTTCCTCTCAGAGAGAGACATGGGGAAAGAACAGTCCTATTCCTCTCAGCCTCAGAGAGAGACATGGGGAAAGAACAGTCCTATTCCTCTCAGAGAGAGACATGGGGAACAGTCCCAAAGAACAGTCCTATTCCTCTCAGCCTCAGAGAGAGACATGGGAAAGAACAGTCCTATTCCTCTCAGAGAGAGACATGGGGAAAGAACAGTCCTATTCCTCTCAGAGAGAGACATGGGAAAGAACAGTCCTATTCCTCTCAGAGAGAGACATGGGGAAAGAACAGTCCTATTCCTCTCAGCCTCAGAGAGAGACATGGGAAAGAACAGTCCCATTCCTCTCAGCCTCAGAGAGAGACACAGGGAAAGAACAGTCCCATTCCTCTCAGAAAGAGACATGGGGAAAGAACAGTCCTATTCCTCTCAGCCTCAGAGAGACACAGGAAAGAACAGTCCCATTCCTCTCAGAGAGAGACATGGGGAAAGAACAGTCCTATTCCTCTCAGACTCAGAGAGAGACATGGGGAAAGAACAGTCCCATTCCTCTCAGAGAGAGACATGGGGAAAGAACAGTCCTATTCCTCTCAGCCTCAGAGAGAGACACAGGGAAAGAACAGTCCTATTCCTCTCAGCCTCAGAGAGACATGGGGAAAGAACAGTCCTATTCCTCTCAGCCTCAGAGAGACATGGGGAAAGAACAGTCCTATTCCTCTCAGCCTCAGAGAGAGACATGGGGAAAAGAACAGTCCTATTCCTCTCAGCCTCAGAGAGAGACATGGGAAAGAACAGTCCTATTCCTCTAAGCCTCAGAGAGAGACATGGGGAAAGATCAGTCCTATTCCTCTCAGCCTCAGAGAGAGACATGGAGAAGGAACAGTCCTATTCCTCTCAGCCTCAGAGAGAGACATGGGGAAAGATCAGTCCTATTCCTCTCAGCCTCAGAGAGAGACATGGAGAAGGAACAGTCCCATTCATCTCAGAGAGAGACATGGGGAAAGAACAGTCCTATTCCTCTCAGCCTCAGAGAGAGACATGGAGAAGGAACAGTCCTATTCCTCTCTGCCTCAGAGAGAGACATGGGGAAAGAACAGTCCTATTTCTCTCAGAAAGAGACATGGGGAAAGAACAGTCCTATTCCTCTCAGCCTCAGAGAGAGACAAGGGGAAAGATCAGTCCCATTCCTCTCAGAGAGAGACATGGGGAAAGAACAGTCTTATTCCTCTCAGCCTCAGAGAGAGACATGGAGAAGGAACAGTCCTATTCCTCTCTGCCTCAGAGAAAGACATGGGGAAAGAACAGTCCTATTCCTCTCAGCCTCAGAGAGAGACATGGGGAAAGAACAGTCCTGTTCCTCTCAGCCTCAGAGAGAGACATGGGGAAAGAACAGTCCTGTTCCTCTCAGCCTCAGAGAGAGACATGGGGAAAGAACAGTCCTATTCCTCTCAGAGAGAGACATGGGGAAAGAACAGTCCTATTCCTCTCAGCCTCAGAGAGAGACACAGGGAAAGAACAGTCCTATTCCTCTCAGAAGAGAGACATGGGGAAAGAACAGTCCTGTTCTCTCAGCCTCAGAGAGAGACATGGGGAAAGAACAGTCCTATTCCTCTCAGCCTCAGAGAGAGACATGGGAAAGAACAGTCCTGTTCCTCTCAGAGAGAGACATGGGGAAAGAACAGTCCAATTCCTCTCAGCCTCAGAGAGAGACACAGGGAAAGAACAGTCCTATTCCTCTCAGACTCAGAGAGAGACATGGGGAAAGAACAGTCCCATTCCTCTCAGAGAGAGACATGGGAAAGAACAGTCCTATTCCTCTCAGAGAGAGACATGGGAAAGAACAGTCCTATTCCTCTCAGCCTCAAGAGAGACATGGGGAAAGAACAGTCCTGGAGAGAGAATGGGGAAAGAACAGTCCTATTCCTCTCAGAGAGACATGGGGAAAGAACAGTCCCATTCCTCTCAGAGAGAGACATGGGAAAGAACAGTCCCATTCCTCTCAGCCTCAGAGAGAGACATGGGGAAAGAACAGTCCTATTCCTCTCAGCCTCAGAGAGAGACACAGGGAAAGAACAGTCCCATTCCTCTCAGAAAGAGACATGGGGAAAGAACAGTCCTATTCAGCCTTCCTCCTCAGAGAGAGACATGGGGAAAGAACAGTCCTATTCCTCTCAGACTCAGAGAGAGACATGGGGAAAGAACAGTCCTATTCCTCTCAGCCTCAGAGAGAGACATGGGAAAGAACAGTCCTGTTCCTCTCAGAGAGAGACATGGGAAAGAACAGTCCTATTCCTCTCAGCCTCAGAGAGAGACATGGGGAAAGAACAGTCCCATTCCTCTCAGAGAGACATGGGGAAAGAACAGTCCCATTCCTCTCAGAGAGAGACATGGGAAAGAACAGTCCTATTCCTCTCAGAGCCTCCAGAAAGATCAGAGACATGGGAAAGAACAGTCCTATTCCTCTCAGCCTCAGAGAGAGACAAGGGAAAGATCAGTCCCATTCCTCTCAGAGAGAGACATGGGGAAAGAACAGTCTTATTCCTCTCAGCCTCAGAGAGACATGGAGAAGAACAGTCCTATTCCTCAGAGAGAGACATGGGAAAGAACAGTCAGCCTCTCAGAGAGAGACATGGGGAAAGAACAGTCCTGTTCCTCTCAGCCTCAGAGAGAGACATGGGGAAAGAACAGTCCTATTCCTCTCAGAGAGAGACATGGGGAAAGAACAGTCCTATTTCTCTCAGAAAGAGACATGGGAAAGAACAGTCCTGTTCCTCTCAGCCTCAGAGAGAGACATGGGGAAAGAACAGTCCTGTTCCTCTCAGAGAGAGACATGGGGAAAGAACAGTCCTATTCCTCTCAGCCTCAGAGAGAGACATGGGAAAGAACAGTCCCATTCCTCTCAGCCTCAGAGACATGGGGAAAGAACAGTCCTATTCCTCTCAGAGAGGGGGAAAGAACAGTCCCATTCCTCTCAGCCTAAGAGAGACATGGGAAAGAACAGTCCTATTCCTCTCAGAGAGACATGGGAAAGAACAGTCCTATTCCTCTCAGAGAGACATGGGGAAAGAACAGTCCCATTCCTCTCCAGAGAGAGACATGGGGAAAGAACAGTCCTATTCCTCTCAGCCTCAGAGAGAGACATGGGAAAGAACAGTCCTATTCCTCTCAGCCTCAGAGAGAGACACAGGAAAGAACAGTCCCATTCCTCTCAGAAAGAGACATGGGAAAGAACAGTCCTATTCCTCTCAGCCTCAGAGAGAGACATGGGGAAAGAACAGTCCCATTCCTCTCAGAGAGACATGGGGAAAGAACAGTCCTATTCCTCTCAGACTCAGAGAGAGACATGGGGAAAGAACAGTCCCATTCCTCTCAGAGAGAGACATGGGGAAAGAACAGTCCCCATTCCTCTCAGCCTCAGAGAGAGACATGGGGAAAGAACAGTCCTAATTCCTCTCAGCCTCAGAGAGAGACATGGGGAAAGAACAGTCCTATTCCTCTCAGCCTCAGAGAGAGACATGGGGAAAGAACAGTCCTATTCCTCTCAGCCTCAGAGAGAGACATGGGGGGAAAGAACAGTCCTATTCCTCTCAGAGAGAGACATGGAGAAGGAACAGTCCTATTCCTCTCAGCCTCAGAGAGAGACATGGGGAAAGAACAGTCCTATTCCTCTCAGCCTCAGAGAGAGACATGGGGAAAGAACAGTCCTATTCCTCTCAGCCTCAGAGAGAGACATGGGGAAAGAACAGTCCTATTCCTCTCAGAGAGAGAGACATGGGAAAGAACAGTCCTATTCCCTCTCAGAGAGAGACATGGGGAAAGAACAGTCCTATTCCTCTCAGCCTCAGAGAGAGACATGGGAAAGAAAGAACAGTCCTGGGGAAAGAAACAGTCCTATTCTCTCAGCCTCAGAGAGAGACATGGGGAAAGAACAGTCCATTTCTCTCAGAGAGACATGGGAAAGAACAGTCCCATTCCTCTCAGAGAGAGACATGGGGAAAGAACAGTCCCATTCCTCTCAGAGAGAGACATGGGGAAAGAACAGTCCTATTCCTCTCAGCCTCAGAGAGAGACAAGGGAAAGATCAGTCCCATTCCTCTCAGCCTCAGAGAGACATGGGGAAAGAACAGTCCTATTCCTCTCAGCCTCAGAGAGAGACATGGAGAAAGAACAGTCCTGTTCCTCTCTGCCTCAGAGAGAGACATGGGAAAGAACAGTCCTATTCCTCTCAGCCTCAGAGAGAGAGACATGGGGAAAGAACAGTCCTGTTCCTCTCAGCCTCAGAGAGACACATGGGGAAAGAACAGTCCTATTCCTCTCAGAAAGAGACATGGGAAAGAACAGTCCTATTCCTCTCAGCCTCAGAGAGAGACATGGGGAAAGAACAGTCCTGTTCCTCTCAGAGAGAGACATGGGGAAAGAACAGTCCTATTCCTCTCAGAAGAGACATGGGGAAAGAACAGTCCCATTCCTCTCAGAGAGACATGGGGAAAGAACAGTCCTATTCCTCTCAGCCTCAGAGAGACATGGGGAAAGAACAGTCCCATTCCTCTCAGAGAGAGACATGGGGAAAGAACAGTCCTATTCCTCTCAGCCCCAGAGAGAGACATGGGGAAAGAACAATCCTATTCCTCTCAGCCTCAGAGAGAGACACAGGGAAAGAACAGTCCCATTCCTCTCAGAAAGAGACATGGGGAAAGAACAGTCCTATTCCTCTCAGCCTCAGAGAGACACAGACATCCCATTCCTCTCAGGGAGAAGGGGAAAGAACAGTCCAATTCCTCTCAGACTCAGAGAGAGACATGGGGAAAGAACAGTCCTATTCCTCTCAGCCTCAGAGAGAGACATGGGGAAAGAACAGTCCTGTTCCTCTCAGAGAGACATGGGGAAAGAACAGTCCTATTCCTCTCAGCCTCAGAGAGAGACATGGGAAAGAACAGTCCCATTCCTCTCAGAGAGACATGGGAAAGAACAGTCCCATTCCTCTCAGAGAGAGACATGGGAAAGAACAGTCCTATTCCTCTCAGAGAGAGAGACATGGGAAAGAACAGTCCCATTCCTCTCAGAGAGAGACATGGGGAAAGAACAGTCCTTATTCCTCTCCAGCCTCAGAGAGAGACATGGGAAAGAACAGTCCTATTCCTCTCAACCAGAGAGAGACATGGGGAAAGAACAGTCCTATTCCTCTCAGCCTCAGAGAGAGACATGGGGAAAGAACAGTCCTATTCCTCTCAGCCTCAGAGAGAGAGACATGGGGAAAGAACAGTCCTATTCCTCTCAGCCTCAGAGAGAGACATGGGGAAAGAACAGTCCTATTCCTCTCAGCCTAAGAGAGAGACATGGGGAAAGAACAGTCCTATTCCTCTCAGAGAGAGACATGAAAAGAACAGTCCTATTCCTCTCAGAGAGACATAGAGGGAAGAACAGTCCCATTCTCTCAGAGACATGGGGAAAGAACAGTCCTATTCCTCTCAGCCTCAGAGAGAGACATGGGAAAGAACAGTCCTATTCCTCTCAGCCTCAGAGAGACATGGGGAAAGAACAGTCCTATTCCTCTCAGAGAGAGACATGGGAAAGAACAGTCCTATTCCTCTCAGCCTCAGAGAGAGACACAGGGAAAGAACAGTCCCATTCCTCTCAGAGAGAGACATGGGGAAAGAACAGTCCTATTCCTCTCAGAGAGAGACATGGGGAAAGAACAGTCCTATTCCTCTCAGCCTCAGAGAGAGACATGGGGAAAGAACAGTCCTGTTCCTCTCAGAGAGAGACATGGGGAAAGAACAGTCCTATTCCTCTCAGCCTCAGAGAGAGACATGGGAAAGAACAGTCCCATTCCTCTCAGAGAGAGACATGGGGAAAGAACAGTCCTAGAGAGACATGGGAAAGAACAGTCCTATTCCTCTCAGCCTCAGAGAGAGACAGGAAAGAACAGTCCCATTCTCTCAGAGAGAGACATGGGGAAAGAACAGTCCTATTCCTCTCAGCCTCAGAGAGAGACATGGAGAAGAACAGTCCCATTCCTCTCAGCCTCAGAGAGAGACATGGGAAAGAACAGTCCTGTTCCTCTCAGCCTCAGAGAGAGACATGGGGAAAGAACAGTCCCATTCCTCTCAGAGAGAGACATGGGGAAAGAACAGTCCTATTCCTCTCAGAGAGAGACATGGGAAAGAACAGTCCACCTTCCTCTCAGCCTCAGAGAGAGACATGGGGAAAGAACAGTCCTATTCCTCTCAGCCTCAGAGAGACATGGGGAAAGAACAGTCCTATTCCTCTCAGCCTCAGAGAGAGACATGGAAAGAACAGTCCTATTCTCTCAGAAAGAGACATGGGGAAAGAACAGTCCTATTCCTCTCAGCCTCAGAGAGAGACACAGGAAAGAACAGTCCCATTCCTCTCAGAGAGAGACATGGGGAAAAGAACAGTCCTATTCCTCTCAGACTCAGAGAGACATGGGGAAAGAACAGTCCTATTCCTCTCAGCATCAGAGAGAGACATGGGAAAGAACAGTCCTGTTCCTCTCAGAGAGAGACATGGGGAAAGAACAGTCCTATTCCTCAGCCTCAGAGAGAGACATGGGGAAAGAACAGTCCCATTCCTCTCAGAGAGAGACATGGGAAAGAACAGTCCTATTCCTCTCAGAGAGAGACATGGGGAAAGAACAGTCCTATTCCTCTCAGAGAGACATGGGGAAAGATCAGTCCCATTCCTCTCAGAGAGAGACATGGGGAAAGAACAGTCCTATTCCTCTCAGCCTCAGAGAGAGACACAGGGAAAGATCAGTCCCATTCCTCTCAGAGAGAGACATGGGGAAAGAACAGTCTTATTCCTCTCAGCCTCAGAGAGACATGGAGAAGAACAGTCCTATTCCTCTCTGCCTCAGAGAGAGACATGGGGAAAGAACAGTCCTATTCCTCTCAGCCTCAGAGAGAGACATGGGAAAGAACAGTCCTGTTCCTCTCAGCCTCGGAGAGAGACATGGGGAAAGAACAGTCCTATTCCTCTCAGAGAGAGACATGGGGAAAGAACAGTCCTATTTCTCTCAGAAAGAGACATGGGGAAAGAACAGTCCTGTTCCTCTCAGCCTCAGAGAGACATGGGGAAAGAACAGTCCTGTTCCTCTCAGAGAGAGACATGGGGAAAGAACAGTCCTATTCCTCTCAGCCTCAGAGAGAGACATGGGAAAGAACAGTCCCATTCCTCTCAGAGAGAGACATGGGAAAGAACAGTCCTATTCCTCTCAGAGAAAGAAAGAACAGTCCTATTCCTCTCAGCCTAAGAGAGAGACATGGGGAAAGAACAGTCCCTTCCTCTCTCATGGGGAAAGAACAGTCCTATTCTCTCAGAGAGACATGGGGAAAGAACAGTCCCATTCCTCTCAGAGAGAGACATGGGGAAAGAACAGTCCTATTCCTCTCAGCCTCAGAGAGAGACATGGGGAAAGAACAGTCCTATTCCTCTCAGCCTCAGAGAGAGACACAGGAAAGAACAGTCCCATTCCTCTCAGAAAGAGACATGGGAAAGAACAGTCCTATTCCTCTCAGCCTCAGAGAGAGACACAGGAAAGAACAGTCCCATTCCTCTCAGAGAGAGACATGGGGAAAGAACAGTCCTATTCCTCTCAGACTCAGAGAGAGACATGGGAAAGAACAGTCCCATTCCTCTCAGAGAGAGACATGGGGAAAGAACAGTCCTATTCCTCTCAGCCCCAGAGAGAGACACAGGAAAGAACAGTCCAGATTCCTCCTCAGCCTCAGAGAGACATGGAGGAAAGAACAGTCCTATTCCTCTCAGCCTCAGAGAGAGACATGGGAAAGAACAGTCCTATTCCTCTCAGCCTCAGAGAGAGACATGGGGAAAGAACAGTCCCTTCCTCTCAGCCTCAGAGAGAGACATGGGGAAAGAACAGTCCTATTCCTCTCAGCCTCAGAGAGAGACATGGGGAAAGATCAGTCCCATTCCTCTCAGCCTCAGAGAGAGACATGGGAAGGAACAGTCCTATTCCTCTCAGCCTCAGAGAGAGACATGGGGAAAGAACAGTCCTATTCCCTCAGCCTCAGAGAGAGACATGGAGAAGGAACAGTCCTATTCCTCTCAGAGAGAGACATGGGGAAAGAACAGTCCTATTCCTCTCAGCCTAAGAGAGAGACATGGAGAAGGAACAGTCCTATTCCTCTCTGCCTCAGAGAGACATGGGGAAAGAACAGTCCTATTCCAGAGAGAGACATGGGAAAGAACAGTCCTATTCCTCTCAGCCTCAGAGAGAGACATGGGGAAAGAACAGTCCCATTCCTGGGGAAAGAACAGTCTTATTCCTCTCAGCCTCAGAGAGAGACATGGAGAAAGAAATAGTCCTATTCCTCTCTGCCTCAGAGAGAGACATGGGAAAGAACAGTCCTATTCCTCTCAGCCTCAGAGAGAGACATGGGGAAAGAACAGTCCTGTTCCTCTCAGCCTCAGAGAGACATGGGAAAGAACAGTCCTGTTCCTCTCAGCCTCAGAGAGAGACATGGGGAAAGAACAGTCCTATTCCTCTCAGAGAGAGACATGGGGAAAGAACAGTCCCATTCCTCTCAGCCTCAGAGAGAGACATGGAGAAGAACAGTCCTATTCCTCTCAGCCTCAGAGAGACATGGGGAAAGAACAGTCCTATTCCTCAGCCTCAGAGAGAGACATGGGGAAGAACAGTCCTATTCCTCTCAGCCAGTCCCAGAGAGAGAGACATGGAAAAGAACAGTCCATTCCTCTCAGCCTCAAGAGAGAGACATGGGGAAAGAACAGTCCTATTCCTCTCAGCCTCAGAGAGAGACATGGGAAAGAACAGTCCTATTCCTCTCAGCCTCAGAGAGACATGGGGAAAGAACAGTCCTATTCCTCTCAGCCTCAGAGAGACATGGGAAAGAACAGTCCTATTCCTCTCAGCCTCAGAGAGAGACATGGGGAAAGAACAGTCCCATTCCTCTCAGAGAGAGACATGGGAAAGAACAGTCCTATTCCTCTCAGAGAGAGACATGGGGAAGAACAGTCCTATTCCTCTCAGCCTCAGAGAGACATGGGAAAGAACAGTCCTATTCCTCTCAGAGCCCCAATAGTCCTATTCCTCTCAGAGAGAGACATGGGGAAAGAACAGTCCCATTCCTCTCAGAGAGAGACATGGGAAAGAACAGTCCTATTCCTCTCAGCCTCAGAGAGAGACATGGGAAAGAACAGTCCTATTCCTCTCAGCCTCAGAGAGACACAGGGAAAGAACAGTCCCATTCTCTCAGAAAGAGACATGGGGAAAGAACAGTCCTATTCCTCTCAGCCTCAGAGAGAGAACAGTCCCATTCCTCTCAGAGAGAGAATGAAAGAACAGTCCTATTCCTCTCAGCCTCAGAGAGAGACATGGGAAAGAACAGTCCTATTCCTCTCAGCCTCAGAGAGACATGGGGAAAGAACAGTCCCATTCCTCTCAGAGAGAGACATGGGGAAAGAACAGTCCTATTCCTCTCAGCCTCAGAGAGAGACATGGGGAAAGAACAGTCCCATTCCTCTCAGCCATGGGAAAGAACAGAGAGAGACATGGGGAAAGAACAGTCCTATTCCTCTCAGCCTCAGAGAGAGACATGGGAAAGATCAGTCCCATTCTCTCAGAGAGAGACATGGGGGAAAGAACAGTCCTATTCCTCTCAGCCTCAGAGAGAGACAAGGGGAAAGATGGAGAAGGAACAGTCCTATTCCTCTCAGCCTCAGAGAGAGACATGGGAAAGATCAGTCCTGTTCCTCTCAGCCTCAGAGAGACATGGGAAAAGAACAGTCCTATTCCTCTCAGAGAGAGAGACATGGGGAAAAGAACAGTCCTATTTCTCTCAGAAGAGACATGGGAAAGAACAGTCCTGTTCCTCTCAGCCTCAGAGAGAGACATGGGGAAAGAACAGTCCTGTTCTCTCAGAAAAGAGACATGGGGAAAGAACAGTCCTATTCCTCTCAGCCTCAGAGAGAGACATGGGGAAAGAACAGTCCTTTCCTCTCAGAGAGAGAGACATGGGAAAAGAACAGTCCTATTCCTCTCAGCCCCAGAGAGAGACATGGGAAAGAACAGTCCTATTCCTCTCAGAGAGAGACATGGGAAAGAACAGTCCCATTCCTCTCAGAGAGAGACATGGGGAAAGAACAGTCCTATTCCTCTCAGCCTCAGAGAGAGACATGGGAAAGAACAGTCCTATTCCTCTCAGAGAGAGACATGGGGAAAAGAAACAGTCCCATTCCTCTCAGAGAGAGACATGGGAAAGAACAGTCCTATTCCTCTCAGCCTCAGAGAGACACAGGAAAGAACAGTCCCATTCCTCAGCAGAGAGAGACATGGGGAAAGAACAGTCCTATTCCTCTCAGCCTCAGAGAGAGACATGGGAAAGAACAGTCCCATTCCTCTCAGAGAGAGACATGGGGAAAAAGAACAGTCCTATTCTCTCCCAGCCTCAGAGAGAGACACAGGAAAGAACAGTCCCATTCCTCTCAGCCTCAGAGAGACATGGGAAAGAACAGTCCTATTCCTCTCAGCCTCAGAGAGACATGGGGAAAGAACAGTCCCATTCCTCTCAGCCTCAGAGAGAGACATGGGGAAAGAACAGTCCTATTCCTCTCAGCCTCAGAGAGACACAGGAAAGAACAGTCCTATTCCTCTCAGCCTCAGAGAGAGACATGGGGAAAGAACAGTCCTATTCCTCTCAGCCTCAGAGAGAGACATGGGAAAGAACAGTCCTATTCTCTCAGCCTCAGAGAGAGACATGGGGAAAGATCAGTCCTATTCCTCTCAGCCTCAGAGAGAGACATGACACCGGGAAAGGGAAAGAACAGTCCTATTCCTCTCAGCCTCAGAGAGAGACATGGGAAAGAACAGTCCAATTCCTCTCAGCCTCAGAGAGAGACACAGGGAAAAGAACAGTCCCATTTCTCTCAGAGAGACATGGGGAAAGAACAGTCCTATTCCTCTCAGCCTCAGAGAGAGACATGGGGAAAGAATAGTCCCTATTCCTCTCAGCCTCAGAGAGAGACATGGAGAAAGAACAGTCCTATTCCTCTCAGCCTCAGAGAGACATGGGGAAAGAACAGTCCTATTCCTCTCAGAGAGAGACATGGGGAAAAAACATCTATTTCCTCTCAGCCTCAGAGAGAAGCATGGGAAAGAACAGTCCTGTTCCTCTCAGCCTCAGAGAGAGACATGGGAAAGAACAATTCCTCTCAAGAGAGAGACACTGATCCTATTCCTCTCAGCATGGGGAAAGGGCTCAGAGAGAGAGACATGGGAAAGAACAGTCCCATTCCTCTCAGCCTCAGAGAGAGACATGGGAAAGAACAGTCCTATTCCTCTCAGCCTCAGAGAGAGACAAGGAAAGAACAGTCCATTCTCTGAGAGAGAGACATGGGGAAAGAACAGTCAATTCCTCAGCCTCAGAGAGAGACATGGAGAAAGAACAGTCCCATTCCTCTCAGCCTCAGAGAGAGACATGGGAAAGAACAGTCCCATTCTCCAGCCTCAGAGAGAAGACATGGGGAAAGAACAGTCCTGTTCCTCTCAGAGAGAGACATGGGGAAAGAACAGCCTATTCAGAAAGAGACATGGGGAAAGAACAGTCCTATTCCTCTCCAGCCTCAGAGAGAGACATGGGAAAGAACAGTCCTGTTCCTCTCAGAGAGAGACATGGGAAAAAGAACATGGGAAAGAAATCCCATTCCTCTCAGCCTCAGAGAGACATGGGAAAGAACAGTCCTATTCCTCCTCCAGAGAGAGATGGGGAAAGAACAGTCCTATTCCTCTCAGAGAGACATGGGGAAAGAACAGTCCTATTCCTCTCAGCCTCAGAGAGACATGGGGAAAGAACAGTCCTATTCCTCTCAGCCTCAGAGAGAGACATGGGGAAAGAACAGTCCTTCCTCTCATTCAGTCCTGTTCCTCTCAGCCTCAGAGAGAGACATGGGGAAAGAACAGTCCTATTCCTCTCAGAAAGAGACATGGGGAAAGAACAGTCCTATCCCTGAGAGACAGAAAGAACAGTCCCTATCTCAGCTCTCAGAGAGAGACATGGGGAAGAACAGTCCTATCCTCTCAGCCTCAGAGAGACATGGGGAAAGAACAGTCCTGGGTTCCTCTCAGAGAGAGACATGGGGAAAGAACAGACTCAGCCTCGAGAGACATGGGAAAGAACAGTCCCATTCCTCTCAGCCTCAGAGAGAGACATGGGGAAAGAACAGTCCTATTCCTCTCAGCCTCAGAGAGACATGGGGAAAGAACAATCCTATTCCTCTCAGCCTCAGAGAGAGACATGGGAAAGAACAGTCCCATTCCTCTCAGAGAGACATGGGAAGAACAGTCCCATTCCTCTCAGAGAGAGACATGGGAAAGAACAGTCCTATTCCTCTCAGCCTCAGAGAGACAAGGGGAAAGAACAGTCCCATTCCAGCCTCAGAGAGAGACATGGGGAAAGAAACAGTCCTGTTCCTCTCAGAGAGAGACATGGAGAAAGAACAGTCCTATTCCTCTCTGCCTCAGAGAGACATGGGGGAAAGAACAGTCCTATTCCTCTCAGCCTCAGAGAGAGACATGGGGGAAAGAATAAACAGTCCTGCCCTCTCAGCCCCAGAGAGAGACATGGGGAAAGAACAGTCCTTTCCCTCAGAGAGAGACATGGGGAAAGAACAGTCCCATTCCTCTCAGCCTAAGAGAGACATGGGGAAAGAATAGTCCTATTCCTCTCAGAGAGAGACATGGAAAAGAACAGTCCATTCCTCCTCAGAGAGAGACATGGGGAAAGAACAGTCCCATTCCTCTCAGCCTCAGAGAGAGACATGGGGAAAGAACAGTCCTATTCCTCCTCTGCCTCAGAGAGAGACATGGGAAAGAACAGTCCTATTCCTCTCAGCCTCAGAGACAGACACAGGAAGAACAGTCCCATTCCTCTCAGAAAGAGACATGGGGAAAGAACAGTCCTAATCTCTCAGCCTCAGAGAGAGACATGGGAAGAACAGTCCTATTCTCTCAGAGAGAGACATGGGGAAAGAAACAGTCCTATTCCTCTCAGAAGAGAGACATGGGGAAAGAACAGTCCCATTCCTCTCAGCCTCAGAGAGACATGGGGAAAGAACAGTCCTGTTCCTCTCAGAGAGACATGGGGAAAGAACAGTCCTATTCCTCTCAGCCTCAGAGAGAGACATGGGGAAAGAACAGTCCCATCCTCTCAGTCAGAGAGAGACATGGGAAAGAAAGTCCATTCCTCCTCAGAGAGAGACATGGGGAAAGAACAGTCCTATTCCTCTCAGAGAGAGACAAGGGGAAAGATCAGTCCCATTTCTCTCAGCCTAGAGAGACATGGGGAAAAGAACAGTCCTATTCCTCTCAGCCTCAGAGAGAGACATGGGGAAAGAACAGTCCTGTTCCTCTCAGCCTCAGAGAGAGACATGGGGAAAGAACAGTCCTGTTCCTCTCCAGCCTCAGAGAGAGACATGGGGAAAGAACAGTCCTATTCCTCTCAGCATGGGGAAAGAACTCAGTCCTCCAGCCTCAGAGAGAGACATGGGGAAAGAACAGTCCCATTCCTCTCAGAGAGAGACATGGGAAAGAACAGTCCTATTCCTTCCCAGCCTCAGAGAGAGACATGGGGAAAGAACAGTCCCATTCCTCTCAGAGAGAGACATGGGGAAAGAACAGTCCCATTCCTCTCAGCCTCAAAGAGACATGGGGAAAGAACAGTCCAATTCCTCTCCTCAGAGAGAGACATGGAAAGAACAGTCCTATTCCTCTCAGAGAGACATGGGGAAAGAACAGTCCTATTCCTCTCAGCCTCAGAGAGACATGGGGAAAGAACAGTCCTATTCCTCTCAGCCTCAGAGAGAGACACAGGGAAAGAACAGTCCTGTTCCTCTCAGCCTCAGAGAGAGACATGGGGAAAGAACAGTCCTATTCCTCCTAGACTCAGAGAGAGACATGGAAAGAACAGTCCCATTCCTCTCAGAGAGACATGGGGAAAGAACAGTCCTATTCCTCCCAGAGAGAGACATGGGGAAAGAACCTCAGAGAGAGACATGGGGAAAGATCAGTCCCATTCCTCTCAGCCTGAGAGAGACATGGGAAAGAACAGTCCTATTCCTCTCAGCCTCAGAGAGACAAGGGGAAAGAACAGTCCCATTCCTCTCAGAGAGAGACATGGGGAAAGAACAGTCCTATTCCTCTCAGCCTCAGAGAGAGACATGGAAAGGAACAGTCCTATTCCTCTCTGCCTCAGAGAGAGACATGGGGAAAGAACAGTCCTATTCCTCTCAGCCTCAGAGAGAGACATGGGGAAAGAAAGGTCCTGTTCCTCCCCAGCCTCGGAGAGAGACATGGGGAAAGAACAGTCCTGTTCCTCTCAGAGAGAGACATGGGAAAGAACAGTCCTATTCCTCTCAGAGAGAGACATGGGGAAAGAACAGTCCTGTTCCTCTGTCAGAGAGAGACATGGGGAAAGAACAGTCCTGTTCCTCCTGAGAGAGAGACATGGGAAAGAACAGTCCCATTCCTCCTCAGCCTCAGAGAGAGACATGGGGAAAGAACAGTCCTATTCCTCTCAGAGAGAGACATGGGGAAAGAACAGTCCCATTCCTCTCTCAGAGAGAGACATGGGAAAGAACAGTCCTATTCCTCTCAGCCTCAGAGAGAGACATGGGGAAAGAACAGTCCACCTCCTCTCAGAGAGAGACATGGGGAAAGAACAGTCCCATCTCAGAGAGAGACATGGGGAAAGAACAGTCCTATTCCTCTCAGCCTCCAGAGAGACATGGGGAAAGAACAGTCCTATTCCTCTCAGCCTCAGAGAGAGACATGGGGAAAGAACAGTCCTATTCTCTCCCAATCAGCCTCCAGAGAGAGACACAGGGAAAGAACAGTCCTATTCCTCTCAGCCTCAGAGAGACACAAAGAGAAGTCCTGATTCCTCTCAGCCCCAGAGAGAGACACAGGAAAGAACAGTCCCTATTCCTCTCTAGAGAGACATGGGAAAGAACAGTCCCCATTCCTCTCAGCCTCAGAGAGAGACATGGGAAAGAACAGTCCATTCTCTCAGAGAGAGCATGGGGAAAGAACAGTCCTATTCCTCTCAGCCTCAGAGAGAGACACAGGGAAAGAACAGTCCATTCTTCCCTCAGCTCCCAGAGACATGAGGAAAGAACAGTCCTATTCCTCTCAGCCTCAGAGAGAGACATGGAGAAAGAACAGTCCTATTCCTCTCAGCCTCAGAGAAGAGACATGGGAAAGATCAGTCCTATTTCCTCTCAGCCTCAGAGAGAGACATGGAGAAGAAACAGTCCTATTCCTCTCAGCCTCAGAGACATGGGGAAAGATCAGTCCTATTCCTCCCCCTCAGAGAGAGACATGGGGAAAGAACAGAGTAGAGAGAGAGACATGGAGAAGGAACAGTCCTATTCCTCTCAGCCTCAGAGAGAGACATGGGGAAAGATCAGTCCCATTCCTCCCCAGCCTCAGAAAGAGCATGGAGAAGAACAGTCCATTTCCTCTCAACCTCAGAGAGACATGGGGAAAGAACAACCCATTCCTCTCAGCCTCAAGAGAGACATGGAGAAGGAAACAGTCCTATTCCTATCAGTCCCATTCCTCTCAGAAAGAGACATGGGGAAGGAACAGTCCTATTCCTCTCAGCCTCAGAGAGAGAGGGAACATGGGGAAAAGATCAATCCCATTCCTCTCAGAGAGGAACATGGGGAAGAACAGTCATATTCCTCTCAGCCTCAGAGAGAACATGGAGAAAGGGCAATCTCTTCCTCTCTGCCTCAGAGAGAAGAGGCATATGAGGAAAGAACAGTCCTATTCCTCACAGCCTCAGAGAGAAGAGACATGGGAAAGGCAGTCTTCTCCCAAGCCTCAGAGAGAGCACTAGAGGAAAAGGGCAAGTCCTATTCCTCTCAGCCCCAGAGAGAGACATGGGGAAAGAACAGTCCTATTCCTCCCAGCCTCAGAGAGAGACATGGGGAAAGAACAGTCCTATTCCCTCTCAGAGAGAGACATGGGGAAAGAACAGTCCTATTCCTCTCAGCCTAAGAGAGAGACATGGGGAAAGAATAGTCCTGACTCCTCTCAGAGAGAGACATGGGGAAAGAACAGTCCTCATTCCTCAGGCTCAGAGAGAGACATGGGGAAAGAACAGTCCTATTCCTCTCAGCCTCCAGAGAGAGACATGGGGAAAGAACAGTCCTATTCCTCTCAGCCTCAGAGAGACATGGGAAAGAACAGTCCTATTCCTCTCAGAGAGGGATATGGGAAAAGAACAGTCCCATTCCTCCTGACTCAGAGAGACATGGGGAAAGAACAGTCCCATCCTCCTCTCAGAGAGAGACATAGGGAGCAACAGCCCTATTCCTCCCAGCCTCAGAGAGAGACACAGGGAAAGAATAGTCCAATTCC
>NW_027037861.1:0-23182 GCF_034236695.1 Oncorhynchus nerka | reverse complement strand
GTATTATATAGGGAAACTCAAGTGAGTAGTGTATTATATAGGGAAACCCATAGTAGTGTATTATATAGTGAAACCCATAGTAGTGTATTATATAGTGTACTATATAGGGAACTCCATAGTAGTGTATTATATAGGGAAACCCATAGTAGTGTATTATATAGTGTACTATATAGGGAAACCCATAGTAGTGTACTATATAGTGAAACCCATAGTAGTGTATTATATAGTTGTATTATATAGGAAACCCATAGTAGTAGTATTATATAGGAAACCCATAGTAGTGTATTATATAGTGTACTATATAGTGAAACCCATAGTAGTGTATTATATAGTGAAACCCATAGTAGTGTATTATAAAGTGTACTATATAGTGAAACTCATAGTAGTGTATTATATAGTGAAACCCATAGTAGTGTACTATATAGTGAAACCCATAGTAGTGTATTATATAGGGAAACCCATAGTAGTGTACTATATAGTGAAACCCATAGTAGTGTATTATATAGTGTAACCCATAGTAGTGTATTATATAGGAAACCCATAGTAGTGTATTATATAGTGTACTATATAGGGAAACCCATAGTAGTGTATTATATAGGGAAACCCATAGTAGTGTACTATATAGTGAAACCCATAGTAGTGTATTATATAGTGTAACCCATAGTAGTGTGTTATATAGGAAACCCATAGTAGTGTATTATATAGGAAACCCATAGTAGTGTATTATATAGTGTAACCCATAGTAGTGTATTATATAGGGAAACCCATAGTAGTGTATTATATAGTGTACTATATAGGGAAACCCATAGTAGTGTATTATATAGGAAACCCATAGTAGTGTGTTATATAGGAAACCCATAGTAGTGTACTATATAGTGAAACCCATAGTAGTGTATTATATAGTGTAACCCATAGTAGTGTATTATATAGGGAAACCCATAGTAGTGTACTATATAGTGTAACCCATAGTAGTGTATTATATAGTGTACTATATAGTGTAACCAATAGTAGTGTATTATATAGGGAAACCCATAGTAGTGTACTATATAGTGAAACCCATAGTAGTGTATTATATAGTGTAACCCATAGTAGTGTATTATATAGGGAAACCCATAGTAGTGTATTATATAGTGTAACCCATAGTAGTGTGTTATATAGGAAACCCATAGTAGTGTATTATATAGGGAAACCCATAGTAGTGTATTATATAGTGTAACCCATAGTAGTGTATTATATAGGGAAACCCATAGTAGTGTATTATATAGTGTACTATATAGGGAAACCCATAGTAGTGTATTATATAGGGAAACCCATAGTAGTGTACTATATAGTGAAACCCATAGTAGTGTATTATATAGTGTAACCCATAGTAGTGTGTTATATAGGGAAACCCATAGTAGTGTATTATATAGTGTACTATATAGGGAAACCCATAGTAGTGTATTATATAGGAAACCCATAGTAGTGTATTATATAGGAAACCCATAGTAGTGTATTATATAGTGTACTATATAGGGAAACCCATAGTAGTGTATTATATAGGGAAACCCATAGTAGTGTATTATATAGGAAACCCATAGTAGTGTATTATATAGTGTACTATATAGGGAACTCCATAGTAGTGTAATATATAGGGAAACCCATAGTAGTGTATTATATAGGAAACCCATAGTAGTGTATTATATAGTGTACTATATAGGAAACCCATAGTAGTGTATTATATAGGAAACCCATAGTAGTGTATTATATAGTGTAACCCATAGTAGTGTGTTATATAGGGAAACCCATAGTAGTGTATTATATAGGGAAACCCATAGTAGTGTATTATATAGTGTAACCCATAGTAGTGTATTATATAGGGAAACCCATAGTAGTGTATTATATAGTGTACTATATAGGGAAACCCATAGTAGTGTATTATATAGGGAAACCCATAGTAGTGTACTATATAGTGAAACCCATAGTAGTGTATTATATAGTGTAACCCATAGTAGTGTGTTATATAGGGAAACCCATAGTAGTGTATTATATAGGGAAACCCATAGTAGTGTATTATATAGTGTACTATATAGGGAACTCCATAGTAGTGTAATATATAGGGAAACCCATAGTAGTGTATTATATAGGGAAACCCATAGTAGTGTATTATATAGTGTACTATATAGGGAAACCCATAGTAGTGTACTATATAGGGAAACCCATAGTAGTGTATTATATAGTGTACTATATAGGGAAACCCATAGTAGTGTATTATATAGGGAACTCCATAGTAGTGTATTATATAGTGTACTATATAGGGAAACCCATAGTAGTGTATTATATAGTGTACTATATAGGAAACCCATAGTAGTGTATTATATAGTGTACTATATAGGAAACCCATAGTAGTGTATTATATAGTGTACTATATAGGGAAACTCATAGTAGTTTGTTATATACGGAAACCCATAGTAGTGTACTATATAGTGAAACCCATAGTAGTGTATTATATAGGGAAACCCATAGTAGTGTATTATATAGGGAAACCCATAGTAGTGTACTATATAGGGAAACTCATAGTAGTGTATTATATAGTGTACTATATAGGAAACCCATAGTAGTGTACTATATAGGAAACCCATAGTAGTGTACTATATAGGGAAACCCATAGTAGTGTATTATATAGTGTACTATATAGGGAAACCCATAGTAGTGTATTATATAGGGAAACTCATAGTAGTGTATTATATAGTGTACTATATAG
The DNA here is from genome assembly GCF_034236695.1 of Oncorhynchus nerka. Taxonomy (NCBI): domain Eukaryota; kingdom Metazoa; phylum Chordata; class Actinopteri; order Salmoniformes; family Salmonidae; genus Oncorhynchus; species Oncorhynchus nerka. Next base: position 20,439 of record NW_027037861.1, on the reverse strand, counting down.
GGAAACCCATAGTGGTGTATTATATAGTGTACTATATAGGGAAACCCATAGTAGTGTGTTATATAGTGTAACCCATAGTAGTGTATTATATAGGGAAACCCATAGTAGTGTATTATATAGGGAAACTCATAGTAGTGTATTATATAGGAAACCCATAGTAGTGTATTATATAGTGTACTATATAGGGAAACCCATAGTAGTGTATTATATAGTGTACTATATAGGGAAACCCATAGTAGTGTATTATATAGTGTACTATATAGGAAACCCATAGTAGTGTATTATATAGTGTACTATATAGTGAAACCCATAGTAGTGTGTTATATAGTGTAACCCATAGTAGTGTATTATATAGGGAAACCCATAGTAGTGTATTATATAGGGAAACTCATAGTAGTGTATTATATAGGGAAACCCATAGTAGTGTATTATATAGGGAAACCCATAGTAGTGTATTATATAGTGTACTATATAGGGAAACCCATAGTAGTGTATTATATAGGGAAACCCATAGTAGTGTATTATATAGGGAAACCCATAGTAGTGTATTATATAGTGTACTATATAGGGAAACCCATAGTAGTGTATTATATAGGGAAACCCATAGTAGTGTATTATATAGGGAAACCCATAGTAGTGTATTATATAGTGTACTATATAGGGAACTCCATAGTAGTGTAATATATAGGGAAACCCATAGTAGTGTATTATATAGGGAAACCCATAGTAGTGTATTATATAGTGTACTATATAGGGAAACCCATAGTAGTGTATTATATAGGGAAACCCATAGTAGTGTATTATATAGTGTAACCCATAGTAGTGTGTTATATAGGGAAACCCATAGTAGTGTATTATATAGGGAAACCCATAGTAGTGTATTATATAGTGTAACCCATAGTAGTGTATTATATAGGGAAACCCATAGTAGTGTATTATATAGTGTACTATATAGGGAACTCCATAGTAGTGTATTATATAGGGAAACCCATAGTAGTGTATTATATAGTGTACTATATAGGGAAACCCATAGTAGTGTATTATATAGGGAAACCCATAGTAGTGTATTATATAGTGTACTATATAGGGAAACCCATAGTAGTGTATTATATAGTGTACTATATAGGGAAACCCATAGTAGTGTATTATATAGTGTACTATATAGGGAAACTCATAGTAGTTTGTTATATACGGAAACCCATAGTAGTGTACTATATAGTGAAACCCATAGTAGTGTATTATATAGGAAACCCATAGTAGTGTATTATATAGGAAACCCATAGTAGTGTACTATATAGGGAAACTCATAGTAGTGTATTATATAGTGTACTATATAGGAAACCCATAGTAGTGTACTATATAGGAAACCCATAGTAGTGTACTATATAGGGAAACCCATAGTAGTGTATTATATAGTGTACTATATAGGGAAACCCATAGTAGTGTATTATATAGGAAACTCATAGTAGTGTATTATATAGTGTACTATATAGGAAACCCATAGTGGTGTATTATATAGTGTACTATATAGAAACCCATAGTAGTGTGTTATATAGTGTAACCCATAGTAGTGTATTATATAGGAAACCCATAGTAGTGTATTATATAGGGAAACTCATAGTAGTGTATTATATAGGGAAACCCATAGTAGTGTATTATATAGTGTACTATATAGGAAACCCATAGTAGTGTATTATATAGTGTACTATATAGGGAAACCCATAGTAGTGTATTATATAGTGTACTATATAGGGAAACCCATAGTAGTGTATTATATAGTGTACTATATAGTGAAACCCATAGTAGTGTGTTATATAGTGTAACCCATAGTAGTGTATTATATAGGGAAACCCATAGTAGTGTATTATATAGGGAAACTCATAGTAGTGTATTATATAGGGAAACCCATAGTAGTGTATTATATAGGGAAACCCATAGTAGTGTATTATATAGTGTACTATATAGGGAAACCCATAGTAGTGTATTATATAGGGAAACCCATAGTAGTGTATTATATAGGGAAACCCATAGTAGTGTATTATATAGTGTACTATATAGGGAAACCCATAGTAGTGTATTATATAGGGAAACCCATAGTAGTGTATTATATAGGAAACCCATAGTAGTGTATTATATAGTGTACTATATAGGGAACTCCATAGTAGTGTAATATATAGGAAACCCATAGTAGTGTATTATATAGGAAACCCATAGTAGTGTATTATATAGTGTACTATATAGGGAAACCCATAGTAGTGTATTATATAGGGAAACCCATAGTAGTGTATTATATAGTGTAACCCATAGTAGTGTGTTATATAGGGAAACCCATAGTAGTGTATTATATAGGGAAACCCATAGTAGTGTATTATATAGTGTAACCCATAGTAGTGTATTATATAGGGAAACCCATAGTAGTGTATTATATAGTGTACTATATAGGGAACTCCATAGTAGTGTATTATATAGGAAACCCATAGTAGTGTATTATATAGTGTACTATATAGGAAACCCATAGTAGTGTATTATATAGGGAAACTCATAGTAGTGTATTATATAGGGAAACCCATAGTAGTGTATTATATAGTGAAACCCATAGTAGTGTATTATATAGTGTACTATATAGGGAACTCCATAGTAGTGTATTATATAGGGAAACCCATAGTAGTGTATTATATAGTGTACTATATAGGGAAACCCATAGTAGTGTACTATATAGTGAAACCCATAGTAGTGTATTATATAGTGTATTATATAGGGAAACCCATAGTAGTGTATTATATAGGGAAACCCATAGTAGTGTATTATATAGTGTACTATATAGTGAAACCCATAGTAGTGTATTATATAGTGAAACCCATAGTAGTGTATTATAAAGTGTACTATATAGTGAAACTCATAGTAGTGTATTATATAGTGAAACCCATAGTAGTGTACTATATAGTGAAACCCATAGTAGTGTATTATATAGGGAAACCCATAGTAGTGTACTATATAGTGAAACCCATAGTAGTGTATTATATAGTGTAACCCATAGTAGTGTATTATATAGGGAAACCCATAGTAGTGTATTATATAGTGTACTATATAGGAAACCCATAGTAGTGTATTATATAGGGAAACCCATAGTAGTGTACTATATAGTGAAACCCATAGTAGTGTATTATATAGTGTAACCCATAGTAGTGTGTTATATAGGGAAACCCATAGTAGTGTATTATATAGGGAAACCCATAGTAGTGTATTATATAGTGTAACCCATAGTAGTGTATTATATAGGAAACCCATAGTAGTGTATTATATAGTGTACTATATAGGGAAACCCATAGTAGTGTATTATATAGGAAACCCATAGTAGTGTGTTATATAGGGAAACCCATAGTAGTGTACTATATAGTGAAACCCATAGTAGTGTATTATATAGTGTAACCCATAGTAGTGTATTATATAGGGAAACCCATAGTAGTGTACTATATAGTGTAACCCATAGTAGTGTATTATATAGTGTACTATATAGTGTAACCAATAGTAGTGTATTATATAGGGAAACCCATAGTAGTGTACTATATAGTGAAACCCATAGTAGTGTATTATATAGTGTAACCCATAGTAGTGTATTATATAGGAAACCCATAGTAGTGTATTATATAAGTGTAACCCATAGTAGTGTGTTATATAGGGAAACCCATAGTAGTGTATTATATAGGGAAACCCATAGTAGTGTATTATATAGTGTAACCCATAATGATGTATTATATAGGGAAACCCATAGTAGTGTATTATATAGTGTACTATATAGGGAAACCCATATATTATATAGTAGTGTACTTATATGAAACCCATAGTAGTGTCCCATAGTAGTGTATTATATAGGGAAACCCATAGTAGTGCATTATATAGTGTACTATATAGGGAAACCCATAGTAGTGTATTATATAGGGAAACCCATAGTAGTGTATTATATAGGGAAACCCATAGTAGTGTATTATATAGTGTACTATATAGGAAGCATAGTAGTGTATTATATAGAAACCCATAGTGTGTATTATATAGAAACCCATAGTAGTGTATAGGGAACTCCATAGTAGTGTAATATATAGGAAACCCATAGTAGTGTATTATAGGGAAACCCATAGTAGTGGCATATAGTGTACTATATAGGGAAACCCATAGTAGTGTATTATATAGGGGAAACCCATAGTAGTGTATTATATAGTGTTAACCCATAGTAGTGTTTATAGGGAAACCCATAGTAGTGTATTATATAGGGAAACCCATAGTAGTGTATTATATAGTGTAACCCATAGTAGTGTATTATAGGTAAAACCCATAGTAGTGTATTATATAGTGTACTATATAGGGAAACCCATAGTAGTGTATTATATAGGGAAACCCATAGTAGTGTACTATATAGTGAAACCCATAGTAGTGTATTATATAGTGTAACCCATAGTAGTGTGTTATATAGGGAAACCCATAGTAGTGTATTATATAGGGAAACCCATAGTAGTGTATTATATAGTGTACTATATAGGGAACTCCATAGTAGTGTAATATATAGGGAAACCCATAGTAGTGTATTATATAGGGAAACCCATAGTAGTGTATTATATAGTGTACTATATAGGGAAACCCATAGTAGTGTACTATATAGGGAAACCCATAGTAGTGTATTATATAGTGTACTATATAGGGAAACCCCATAGTAGTATTATATAGGAACTCCATAGTAGTGTATTATATAGTGTACTATATAGGGAAACCCATAGTAGTGTATTATATAGTGTACTATATAGGGAAACCCATAGTAGTGTATTATATAGTGTACTATATAGGGAAACCCATAGTAGTGTATTATATAGTGTACTATATAGGAAACTCATAGTAGTTTGTTATATACGAAACCCATAGTAGTGTACTATATAGTGAAACCCATAGTAGTGTATTATATAGGAAACCCATAGTAGTGTATTATATAGGGAAACCCATAGTAGTGTACTATAGGGAAACTCATAGTAGTGTATTATATAGTGTACTATAGGAAACCCATAGTAGTGTACTATATAGGGAAACCCAGTAGTGTACTATATAGGGAAACCCATAGTAGTGTATTATATAGTACTATATAGGGAAACCCATAGTAGTGTATTATATAGGAAACTCATAGTAGTGTATTATATAGTGTACTATATAGGGAAACCCATAGTGGTGTATTATATAGTGTACTATATAGGGAAACCCATAGTAGTGTTTATATAGTGTAACCCATAGTAGTGTATTATATAGGGAAACCCATAGTAGTGTATTATATAGGGAAACTCATAGTAGTGTATTATATAGGGAAACCCATAGTAGTGTATTATATAGTGTACTATATAGGAAACCCATAGTGTGTATTATATAGTGTACTATATAGGAAACCCATAGTAGTGTATTATATAGTGTACTATATAGGGAAACCCATAGTAGTGTATTATATAGTGTACTATATAGTGAAACCCATAGTAGTGTGTTATATAGTGTAACCCATAGTAGTGTATTATATAGGGAAACCCATAGTAGTGTATTATAGGAAACCCATAGTAGTGTATTATATAGGGAAACCCATAGTAGTGTATTATATAGGGAACCCATAGTAGTGTATTATATAGTGTACTATATAGGAAACCCATAGTAGTGTATTATATAGGGAAACCCATAGTAGTGTATTATATAGGAAACCCATAGTAGTGTATTATATAGTGTACTATATAGGGAAAACCCATAGTAGTGTATTATATAGGGAAACCTAGTAGTGTATTATGGGAAACCCATAGTAGTGTATTATATAGTGTACTATATAGGGAACTCCATAGTAGTGTAATATATAGGAAACCCATAGTAGTGTATTATATAGGGAAACCCATAGTAGTGTATTATATAGTGTACTATATATAGGAAACCCATAGTAGTGTAATATATAGGAAACCTATAGTAGTGTATTATATAGTGTAACCCATAGTAGTGTGTTATATAGGGAAACCCATAGTAGTGTATTATATAGGGAAACCCATAGTAGTGTATTATATAGTAACCTATAGTAGTGTATTATATAGGGAACCCATAGTAGTGTATTATATAGTGTACTATATAGGAACTCCATAGTAGTGTATTATATAGGAAACCCATAGTAGTGTATTATATAGTGTACTATATAGGAAACCCATAGTAGTGTATTATATAAAACCCATAGTAGTGTATTATATAGTGTACTATATAGGAAACCCATAGTAGTGTATTATATAGTGTACTATATAGGGAAACCTATAGTAGTGTATTATATAGGTACTATATAGGAAACCTATAGCAGTTTGTTATATACGGAAACCCATAGTAGTGTGTACTATATAGTGAAACCCATAGTAGTGTATTATATAGGAAACCCATAGTAGTGTATTATATAGGGAAACCCATAGTAGTGTACTTATATAGGGAAACTCATAGTAGTGTATTATATAGTGTACTATATAGGGAAACCCATAGTAGTGTAATTATAGGGAAACCCATAGTAGTGTACTATATAGGAAAACCCATAGTAGTGTATTATATAGTGTACTATATAGGGAAACCCATAGTAGTGTATTATTATATAGGGAAACTCATAGTAGTGTATTATATAGTGTACTATATAGGGAAACCCATAGTGGTGTATTATATAGTGTACTATATAGGAAACCCATAGTAGTGTGTTATATAGTGTAACCCATAGTAGTGTATTATATAGGGAAACCCATAGTAGTGTATTATATAGGGAAACTCATAGTAGTGTATTATATAGGGAAACCCATAGTAGTGTATTATATAGTGTACTATATAGGAAACCCATAGTAGTGTATTATATAGTGTACTATATAGGGAAACCCATAGTAGTGTATTATATAGTGTACTATATAGGGAAACCCATAGTAGTGTATTATATAGTGTACTATATAGTGAAACCCATAGTAGTGTGTTATATAGTGTAACCCATAGTAGTGTATTATATAGGGAAACCCATAGTAGTGTATTATATAGGGAAACTCATAGTAGTGTATTATATAGGGAAACCCATAGTAGTGTATTATATAGGGAAACCCATAGTAGTGTATTATATAGTGTACTATATAGGGAAACCCATAGTAGTGTATTATATAGGGAAACCCATAGTAGTGTATTATATAGGGAAACCCATAGTAGTGTATTATATAGTGTACTATATAGGGAAACCCATAGTAGTGTATTATATAGGGAAACCCATAGTAGTGTATTATATAGGGAAACCCATAGTAGTGTATTATATAGTGTACTATATAGGGAACTCCATAGTAGTGTAATATATAGGAAACCCATAGTAGTGTATTATATAGGAAACCCATAGTAGTGTATTATATAGTGTACTATATAGGGAAACCCATAGTAGTGTATTATATAGGGAAACCCATAGTAGTGTATTATATAGTGTAACCCATAGTAGTGTGTTATATAGGGAAACCCATAGTAGTGTATTATATAGGGAAACCCATAGTAGTGTATTATATAGTGTAACCCATAGTAGTGTATTATATAGGGAAACCCATAGTAGTGTATTATATAGTGTACTATATAGGGAACTCCATAGTAGTGTATTATATAGGGAAACCCATAGTAGTGTATTATATAGTGTACTATATAGGGAAACCCATAGTAGTGTATTATATAGGGAAACCCATAGTAGTGTATTATATAGTGTACTATATAGGGAAACCCATAGTAGTGTATTATATAGGGAAACTCATAGTAGTGTATTATATAGGGAAACCCATAGTAGTGTATTATATAGTGAAACCCATAGTAGTGTATTATATAGTGTACTATATAGGGAACTCCATAGTAGTGTATTATATAGGGAAACCCATAGTAGTGTATTATATAGTGTACTATATAGGGAAACCCATAGTAGTGTACTATATAGTGAAACCCATAGTAGTGTATTATATAGTGTATTATATAGGGAAACCCATAGTAGTGTATTATATAGGGAAACCCATAGTAGTGTATTATATAGTGTACTATATAGTGAAACCCATAGTAGTGTATTATATAGTGAAACCCATAGTAGTGTATTATATAGTGTACTATATAGGGAAACCCATAGTAGTGTATTATATAGTGAAACCCATAGTAGTGTATTATATAGTGAAACCCATAGTAGTGTATTATATAGTGTACTATATAGGGAAACCCATAGTAGTGTATTATATAGTGAAACCCATAGTAGTGTATTATATAGTGTACTATATAGGGAAACCCATAGTAGTGTATTATATAGTGTAACCCATAGTAGTGTATTATATAGGGAAACCCATAGTAGTGTATTATATAGTGTACTATATAGTGAAACCCATAGTAGTGTATTATATAGTGAATATGATACCAGTCTCTCTTTTGGCAGTGGTGAGAATATATTTATTTATATTCAAATTACACAACTAATAACTAACCAACTAACAGAAATATAGTCTGACAAAACATCTCCACTGCTTTCCTTGAAGTGCTGTTCTATACCATGTCAGACCTATAGAAACTCTCTATTTGGACAGTGAACCTACACTGAACCAAAATATATAAACACAACATGTAAAGTGTTTCATGAGCTGAAATAAAATATCACAATATATATTTCCCATATGTACAAAAAGCTTATTTCTCTCTCATATTTTGTGCACAAATTTGTTTACATCCGTGTTAGTGAACATTTCTCCTTTGCCAAGATAATCCATCCACCTGTCAGGTGTGGTATATCAAGAAGTCTGATTAAACAGCATGATCATTACACAGGTGCACCTTTGTGCTGGGGACAATAAAAGGCCACTTAAAATGTGACACACACAATGCCACAGATGTCTCAAGTTTTGAGGGAGCCTGCAATTGGCATGCTGACTGCAGATTCGAATGTCCACCAGAGATGTTGCCAGAGAATTGAATGTTAATTTCTCTACCATAAGCCGTCGCTTTAGAGAACTTGTCAGTACGTCCAACCGCCTCACGACCGCAGACCACGTGGTAACCCAGGACCTCCACATCCGGCTTCTTCACCTGTGGGATCGTCTGAGACCAGCCACTGACAGCTGATGAAACGGTGGGTTTTCACACCGAAGAATTTCTGCACAAACTGTTTGAAACCACCTCCGGGAAGCTGCGCTATCTGTGACCAACAGATTCATATCTGTATGCCCAGTCACGCGAAATCCATAGATTAGGGTCTAATTAATCTGTGACCAACAGATTCAGATCTGTATGCCCAGTCACGTGAAATCCATAGATTAGGGTCTAATTAATTTGTGACCAACAGATTCAGATCTGTATGCCCAGTCACGCGAAATCCATAGATTAGGGTCTAATTAATCTGTGACCAACAGATTCATATCTGTATGCCCAGTCACGTGAAATCCATAGATTAGGGTCTAATTCATTTCAATCAATTGACTGATTTCCTTATATGAAACTGTAACTCTTCGAAATCGTTGCGTTTATATTTTTGTTCAGTGTAAACATTTATTTTGGCTCGTCATCAAGCTCGAGACACCCCGCTCTGCGCAACTGGGTCCTGGACTTCCTGACGGGCCGCCCCCAGGTGGTGAGGGTAGGTAACAACATCTCCACCCCGCTGATCCTCAACACTGGGGCCCCACAAGGGTGCGTTCTGAGCCCTCTCCTGTACTCCCTGTTCACCCACGACTGCGTGGCCATGCACGCCTCCAACTCAATAATCAAGTTTGCGGACGACACTACAGTGGTAGGCTTGATTACCAACAACGACGAGATGGCCTACAGGGAGGAGGTGAGGGCGCTCGGAGTGTGGTGTCAGGAAAATAACCTCACACCCAACGTAAACAAAACAAAGGAGATGAACGTGGACTTCAGGAAACAGCAGAGGGAACACCCCCCTATCCACATCGATGGAACAGTAGTGGAGAGGGTAGTAAGTTTTAAGTTCCTCAGCGTACACATCACGGACAAACTGAATTGGTCCACCCACACAGACAGCATCGTGAAGAAGGCGCAGCAGCGCCTCTTCAACCTCAGGAGGCTGAAGAAATTCAGCTTGTCACCAAAAGCACTCACAAACTTCTAGATTCACAATCGAGAGCATCCTGATCTTGCTGTATCATCGCTTCTGGTACGGCAACTGCTCTGCCCACAACCGTAAGGCTCCCCAGAGGGTAGTGAGGCCTGCACAACGCATCCCCGGGGGCAAACTACCTGCCCTCCAGGACACCTACACCACCCGATGTCACAGGAAGGCCATAAAGATCATCAAGGACAATAACCACCCGAGGCACTGCCTGTTCACCCCGCTATCATCCAGAAGGCGAGGTCAGTACAGCATTAAAGCTGGTACCGAAAACTGAAAAACAGCTTCTATCTCAAGGCCATCAGACTGTTAAACAGCCACCACTAACATTGAGTGGCTGCTGCCAACATACTGACTCAACTCCAGCCATTTTAATAATGGGAATTTATGTAGAATATATCACTAGCCACTTTAATAATGTAAAAATTGAATGAAAAAATGTATCACTAGCCACTTTAAACAATGCCACTTCATATAATGTTTACATACCCTACATTAATCATCTCACATGTATATACTGCACTCAATACCATCTACTGCATCTTGCCTATGCCGTTCTGTACCATCACTCATTCATATATCTTTATGTACATATTCTTCATTCCTTTACACTTGTGTCTATAAGGTAGTAGTTTGGAATTGTTAGTTAGATTACTTGTTGGTTATTACTGCATTGTCGGAACTAGAAGCACAAGCATTTTCGCTACACTCGCATTAACATCTGTTAACCATGTGACCAATAACATCTGTTAACCATGTGACCAATAACATCTGCTAACCATGTGACCAATAACATCTGCTAACCATAGCGACCAATAACATCTGCTAACCATGTGACCAATAACATCTGTTAACCATGTGACCAATAACATCTGTTAACCATGTGACCAATAACATCTGCTAACCATGTGACCACAACATCTGTTAACCATGTGACCAATAACATCTGTTAACCATGTGACCAATAACATCTGTTAACCATGTGACCAATAACATCTGTTAACCATGTGACCAATAACATCTGCTAACCATGTGACCAATAACATATAACCATGTGACCAATAACATATGCTAACCATGTGACCAATAACATCTGCTAACCATGTGACCAATAACATCTGTTAACCATGTGACCAATAACATCTGTTAACCATGTGACCAATAACATCTGTTAACCATGTGACCAAGAACATCTGTTAACCATGTGACCAATAACATCTGTTAACCATGTGACCAATAACATCTGTTAACCATGTGTATGTGACCAATAACATCTGCTAACCATGTGACCAATAACATCTGTTAACCATGTGACCAATAACATCTGCTAACCATGTGACCAATAACATCTGCTAACCATGTGACCAATAACATCTGCTAACCATGTGACCAATAACATCTGTTAACCATGTGACCAATAACATCTGCTAACCATGTGACCAATAACATCTGTTAACCATGTGACCAATAACATCTGTTAACCATGTGACCAATAACATCTGTTAACCATGTGACCACAACATCTGTTAACCATGTGACCACAACATCTGTGTAACTATGTGACCAATAACATCTGTTAACCATGTGACCAACATCTGTTAACCATGTGACCAATAACAATCTGTTAACCATGTGACCAATAATAACAATCTGTTAACCATGTGACCAATAACATCTGCTAACCATGTGACCAATAACATCTGCTAACCATGTGACCAATAGCATCTGTTAACCATGTGACCAATAACATCTGTTAACCATGCTGACCAATAACATCTGCTAACCATGTGACCAATAACATCTGTTAACCATGTGTATGTGACCAATAACATTTGATTTGATTTATACTCCAGCTTTTTGGGATTTGTGATCAAATGTTTACTTGTATTTCAGTTAATTTTATGCCCAACAGCAAATTAATGGTAAATAATGTATTGTCTTTTAGAGTCACTTAAATAAGAATAGAATATGTTTCTAAACACTTCTACATTCATGTGGATGTTACCATGACTACAGATAATCATGAATGAATGCGAACCTCTCACCATTACCAGTAACAGGAGAAATGCTAATCTCTCACCATTACCAGTAACAGGGAGAAATGCTAATCTCACCATTACCAGTAACAGGGAGAAATGCTAATCTCTCACCATTACCAGTAACAGGGAGAAATGCTAATCTCACCATTACGTAACAGGAGAAATGCTAATCTCACCATTACCAATAACAGGAGAAATGCTAATCTCTCACCATTACTAATAAACAAGGAGGTTAGCATTTTGCTAATCTCTCTCACCATTACCACAACAGGGAGAAATGCTAATCTCAAATTATTACTAATAACAAGGGAGGTTAGCATTTTTGCTAATCTCTCACCATTACTAATAACAGGGAGGTTAGCATTTTTGGGGGGGTGGGGGGTTGTACTATGTTTAAACTCATCATTATTCATCCATTAGCATTTCCTATTGGGCACATCATAATACAAAACAAACTGCAAATGCATCCAACAGGGTTTGTAGTCACACAAGCTTAGTGGTCAATGTGTGCCTATGAATATGGTACCAAAATACTAAACCTTGACAAAATGTCATGAACTGTAAGTGAATTTGTCCAAATAGCCTACTTATCAAACCTTCAAATAGGGGGACTAGATACAAAGCGCATTTCATTTCTGAACGGTAAAAACAGACATGTATGAAAACACCCTCTAATAAAAAGGGGGCCATTCTGTCACCTCATAAAACCTCTTGGATCTCAAATCTCCTCTCTCCTCCCCTCCCCCTCCTCTCCCTCCTCCTCCCCCTCTCCCCCTCCTCCTCTCCCCTCCCCCTCTTCCTCTCCCCCTCCTCCTCCCCTCCCCTCTCCTCTCCCCTCCTCCTCCCCCTCCTCCCCCCTCTCCTCCCTCCCCCTCCTCCCTCCCCCTCTCCCCTCCCCCTCTCCCCTCTCCTCTCTCCTCCCCCTCCTCCCCTCTCCTCTCCTCTCCCCTCTCCTCCTCTCCTCCCCTCCTTCTCCTCCCCCTCTCCTCCCCCTCCTCTCCTCCTCCTCTCTCCTCTCCCCCCTCTCCCCCCCCCTCTCCCCCCTCCTCCCCTCTCCCCCCCTCCTCCTCCTCTCCCTCCTCTCTCCTCTCCCCTCCCTCCTCCTCTCCCCTCTCCCCAAGGTTCTGTAAAAAATCTGTAAAATCTGTTCTGTAAAATCGATTGTAGTTGGGCTGTAGTTATGGTGTAAAATCGATTGTAGTTGGGCTGTAGTTATGGTGTAAAATCGATTGTAGTTGGGCTGTAGTTATGGTGTAAAATCGATTGTAGTTGGGCTGTAGTTATGGTGTAAAAATCGGTTGTAGTCTGATTGTAGTTGGGCTGTAGTTGGGCTGTAGTTATGGTGTGCTGACAGGCGATCCCTTGAGACTGTTGAGAGCTGCGTGGATCCGGAAGTGAAGCCTGGACTCCATGGAGTAGTCCTTGTAGTTCAACCTAGTCACACACAGACAAACACACGCACACACACACAGTATTGTATTACAATATTAGTGTAACTAACAGAAGAACGTGGGCGTCTGTATCTCAGATGGTAGAGCATGACGCTTGCGTCGCCGGCAGCGTAGCCTAGTGGTTAGAGTGTAGAGGCGGTATGGTAGCCTAGTGGTTAGAGTGTAGAGGTGGTAGGGTAGCCTAGTGGTTAGAGTGTAGAGGGGAGGCAGGGTAGCCTAGTGGTTAGAGTGTAGAGGGGGCAGGGTAGCCTAGTGGTTAGAGTGTAGAGGCGGTGGTAGCCTAGTGGTTAGAGTGTAGAGGTGGTAGGGTAGCCTAGTGGTTAGAGTGTAGAGGAGGCAGGGTAGCCTAGTGGTTAGAGTGTAGAGGGGGCAGGGTAGCCTGTGGTTAGAGTGTAGAGGCGGTATGGTAGCTAGTGGTTAGAGTGTAGAGGCAGTAGGGTAGCCTAGTGGTTAGGAGGTGTAGAGGTGGTGGGGGCAGCCTAGTGGTTAGAGTGTAGAGGCGGTGGCAGCCCAGTGGTTAGGAGTGCAGAGGCGTTGGGCAGCCCAGTGGCTAGAGTGCAGAGCGGTATGGCAGCCCATAGTGGCTAGGAGTGTTAGAGGCGGTAGGGCAGCCTGGTGGTTAGGAGTGTAGAGGCGGTAGGGGTAGCCTAGTGGTTAGAGTGTAGAGGCGGTAGGGTAGCCTAGTGGTTAGAGTGTAGAGCGGTATGGTAGCCTAGTGGTTAGAGTGTAGAGGCGGTATGGTAGCCTAGTGGTTAGAGTGTAGAGGTGGTAGGGCAGCCTAGTGGTTAGAGTGTAGAGGGGGTAGGGCAGCCCAGTGGTTAGAGTGCAGAGGTGGTAGGGTAGCCTAGTGGTTAGGAGTGTAGAGGTGGTAGGGCAGCCTAGTGGTTAGAGTGTAGAGGCGGTAGGGTAGCCTAGTGGTTAGAGTGTAGAGGCGGTATGGTAGCCTGAGTGGTTAGAGTGTAGAGGCGGTAGGGTAGCCTAGTGGTTAGAGTGTAGAGGCGGTATGGTAGCCTAGTGGTTAGAGTGTAGAGGCGGTAGGGTAGCCTAGTGGTTAGAGTGCAGAGGCGGTAGGGCAGCCTAGTGGTTAGGAGTGTAGAGGTGGGTATGCTAGCCTAGTGGTTAGAGTGTAGAGGCAGTAGGGTAGCCTAGTGGTTAGAGTGTAGAGGTGGCATGGCAGCCTAGTGGTTAGAGTGTAGAGGCGGTATGGTAGCCCAGTGGTTAGAGTGCAGAGCGGTAGGGTAGCCTGGTGGCTTAGAGTGGAGGTGGCATGGGTAGCCTAGTGGTTAGAGTGTAGAGGCGGTATGGTAGCCTAGTGGTTAGAGTGTAGAGGCGGTAGGGGTAGCCTAGTGGTTAGAGTGTAGAGGTGGTATGGTAGCCTAGTGGTTAGGAGTGTAGAGGCTGTATGGTAGCCTGTATGGTAGCCTGACAAGGTAAAAATCGCTCTGCCCTGAACACAAAGAAACCCAATGTCCTAGGCTGTCATTGTAAATAATAATTTGTTCTTAACTGACTAGTTAAATAAAGGTAAAATAGTGACTTCATATGTCGAACGTATACAGACCGTGGGCTCTGGATAGAAGTGTCTGCTAAACGGTATATTACATGTGATCCAGGCTGCGGCCCAAAACGACACCCTTCTCCCCCTATACAGCCTCCTTTTAAATAAGTACTACAACCTATTCCCTATGTAGTGTACTGAATAGGAGCCATGGGACAGACTTACTTGGCGTTTCTATGTACTGAATAGGGAGCCATGCAGACAGACTTACTTGGCGTTCTATGTACTGAATAGGAGCCATGCAGACAGACTTACTTGGCTCTCTGGGTACTGAATAGGAGCCATGGGACAGACTTACTTGGCTTTCTATGTACTGAATAGGGAGCCATGCTGGACAGACTTACTTGGGGCGAATGGAGCCATGGACAGACTCTATGTACTGAATAGGAGCCATGCGGACAGACTTACTTGGCGTTCTATGTACTGAATAGGAGCCATGGACAGACTCTACTTGGCGTTCTCTATGTACTGAATAGGGAGCCATGCAGACAGACTTACTTGGCGTTCTCTTACTGAATAAGGAGCCATGAACAGACTTACTTGGGATGTACTGAATAGGGAGCCATGCGGACAGACTTACTTGGCGTTCTATACCCAATAGGAGCCATGCGGACAGACTTACTTACGTTTCTATGTACTGAATAGGAGCCATGCAGACAGACCTTACTTACGTCTCTATGTACTGAATAAGGAGCCATGCAGACAGACTTTACTTACGTTTCCTATGTACTGAATAGGGAGCCATATGGACAGATCATTTACTTGGCGTTCTCTATGTACTGAATAGGGAGCCATGCAGACAGACTTACTTGGCGTTCTCTATGTACTGAATAAGGAGCCATGCAGACAGACTTACTTGGCGTTCTCTATGTACTGAATAGGGAGCCATGCGGACAGACTTACTTGGCGTTCTCTATGTACCGAATAGGGAGCCATGCGGACAGACTTACTTGGCGTTCTCTATGTACTGAATAGGGAGCCATGCGGACAGACTTACTTGGCGTTCTCTATGTACTGAATAGGGAGCCATGCAGACAGACTTACTTGGCGTTCTCTATGTACTGAATAAGGAGCCATGCAGACAGACTTACTTGGCGTTCTCTATGTACTGAATAGGGAGCCATGCGGACAGACTTACTTGGCGTTCTCTATGTATCGTGTGGCCTTGATGAAGTCCCCCTGTTGTTTGTAGAGTAGACCCAACTCATACAGGGTGAAGGGGATCAGGTAGTGGTCAAATCTGATTCTCCGCTCACTAGGGGAGAGGAGAGGGGAGGGGGAGAGAGAGAGAGAGAGAGAGAGAGGGAGGGGAGGGAGAGAGAGGAGGGGAGTGGAGAGGAGAGAGGAGGAGAGAGGAGGGGAGTGGAGAGAGAGAGAGAGAGAGGAGGACGGGGAGGGGAGGAGGGGTATGGAGAGAGGAGGGGGGAGAGGAGGGGTGAGAAGAGGTATGGAGATAGGAGGGGTGAGGGGAGGACGGGAGGGGTATGGAGAGAGGAGGGGTGAGGGGAGGACGGGAGGGGTATGGAGATAGGAGGGGTGAGGGGAGGACGGGAGGGGTATGGAGAGAGGAGGGGTGAGGGGAGGAGGGGCATCACATACATGGTCTACACATACTGAGACAGAGAGGTGCTGTTTCGCTCTTATCAAAGATTTACGTGTTTTCTTTCGGGGCGTGTCTCGGTCAAATAAATAAAGTAGGACAGGCCAATAACGCCTGCCTTGGTGAGGGTTGTATTAGGGGTTGCTGAACGAAACACCTGGACAGAACCTGTGTGGGCGTGTCATACCTGGACAGAACCTGTGTGGGCGTGTCACACCTGGACAGAACCTGTGTGGGCGTGTTACACCTGGACAGAACCTGTGTGGGCGTGTCACACCTGGACAGAACCTGTGTGGGCGTGTCACACCTGGACAGAACCTGTGTGGGCGTGTCGCACCTGGACAGAACCTGTGTGGGCGTGTCACACCTGGACAGAACCTGTGTGGGCGTGTCACACCTGGACAGAACCTGTGTGGGCGTGTCACACCTGGACAGAACCTGTGTGGGCGTGTCGCACCTGGACAGAACCTGTGTGGGCGTGTCACACCTGGACAGAACCTGTGTGGGCGTGTCACACCTGGACAGAACCTGTGTGGGCGTGTCACACCTGGACAGAACCTGTATGGGCGTGTCGCACCTGGACAGAACCTGTGTGGGCGTGTCACACCTGGACAGAACCTGTGTGGAGCAGAGCTGGACAGAACCTGTGTGGGCGTGTCATACCTGTGTGGGCATGTCTTACCTGGACAGAACCTGTGTGAAGCAGAGCTCGGCCTGCAGTAGTCTTCCCAGGTGTTTAAGACAGAGGCCTTTTAACATCTGAACCAGACACTGGTCATCAGGATGGTACTCTGACGGACCTGGGGGGAGAGATGGCAGCAGTCAAGTTTTAGACTGATCCAATGAACCATTGTATTTCTGGTCAAAATGTTGTACCAAGACTGCCCAAATGTGTCTAATTGGTTTATTAAAACATTTTAAAGTTCATAACTGTAAACTCTCCTCAACAATAGCATGGCATTTATCACTGTAACAGCTACTGTTAATTGGACAGTGCAGTTTGATTAAGTTAAGATGAATGAACCATTTAATTTCTGTTCAAAATGTTGTATCAACAGTGCCCAAATGTGCCTAACTGGTCAGTATATACATTTTCAAGTAAATGACTGTAAACTCTCCTCAAACAATCAATGGCATTTATCACTGTAACAGCTACTGAAAATTGGACAGTGCAGTTTGATTAGCAAGAAGTTAAGCTTTCTGCCTGAATAAGACATGTCTATGTCCTGAGAAATGTTGTTGTTACTTACAACCTCATGCTAATCACATTAGCACACGTTAGCTCAACCATCCCGCAGCGGGACCCATCGATCCTGATGAAGTTTTAAAGATGAGTTGTGAATGTGTGTTTACTGGGGTCGTGTGTGTGTGTGTGTGTGTTTACTGGGGTCGTGTGTTTGTGAGTTTACTGGGGTCGTGTGTTTGTGAGTTTACTGGGGCCGTGTGTGTGTGTGAGTTTACTGGGGTCGTGTGTGTGTGTGTGAGTTTACTGGGGTCGTGTGTGTGTGTGTGAGTTTACTGGGGTCGTGTGTGTGTGTGTGAGTTTACTGGGGTCGTGTGTGTGTGTGAGTTTACTGGGGCCGTGTGTGTGTGTGAGTTTACTGGGGCCGTGTGTGTGTGTGAGTTTACTGGGGTCGTGTGTGTGTGTGTGAGTTTACTGGGGTCGTGTGTGTGTGTGTGAGTTTACTGGGGTCGTGTGTGTGTGTGTGAGTTTACTGGGGTCGTGTGTGTGTGTGAGTTTACTGGGGTCGTGGGTGTGTGTGAGTTTACTGGGGTCGTGTGTGTGTGAGTTTACTGGGGTCGTGTGTGTGTGAGTTTACTGGGGTCGTGTGTGTGTGAGTTTACTGGGGTCGTGTGTGTGTGAGTTTACTGGGGTCGTGTGTGTGTGTGTTTACTGGGGTCGTGTGTTTGTGAGTTTACTGGGGTCGTGTGTGTGTGTGTTTACTGGGGCCGTGTGTGTGTGTGTGTTTACTGGGGCCGTGTGTGTGTGTGTTTACTGGGGTCGTGTGTGTGTGAGTTTACTGGGATCGTGTGTGTGTGTGTTTACGTGTGTGTGTGTGTTTACTGGGATCGTGTGTGTGTGTGTGTGTGTGTGTGTGTGTGTGTTTACTGGGGTTGTGTGTGTGTGTGTGTTTACTGGGGTCGTGTGTGTGTGTGTGTTTACTGGGGTCGTGTGTGTGTGAGTTTACTGGGGTCGTGTGTGTGTTTACGTTTACTGGGGTCGTGTGTGTGTGTGTTTACGTTTACTGGGGTCGTGTGTGTGTGTGTTTACGTTTACTGGGGTCGTGTGTGTGTGTGTGTGTTTACTGGGGTCGTGTGTGTGTGTGTGTGTTTACTGGGGTCGTGTGTGTGTGTGAGTTTACTGGGGTCGTGTGTGTGTGTGTGAGTTTACTGGGGTCGTGTGTGTGTGTGAGTTTACTGGGGTCGTGTGTGTGTGTGTGAGTTTACTGGGGTCGTGTGTGTGTGTGAGTTTACTGGGGCCGTGTGTGTGTGTGTTTACTGGGGCCGTGTGTGTGTGAGTTTACTGGGGCCTTGTGTGTGTGAGTTTACTGGGGTCGTGTGTGTGTGTGAGTTTACTGGGGTCGTGTGTGTGTGTGTGTACTGGGGTCGTGTGTGTGTGTGTACTGGGGTCGTGTGTGTGTGTGTGTTTACTGGGGTCGTGTGTGTGTGTGTGTTTACTGGGGTCGTGTGTGTGTGAGTTTACTGGGGTCGTGTGTGTGTGAGTTTACTGGGGTCGTGTGTGTGTGTGAGTTTACTGGGGTCGTGTGTGTGTGAGTTTACTGGGGTCGTGTGTGTGTGAGTTTACTGGGGTCGTGTGTGTGTGTGTTTACTGGGGTCGTGTGTGTGTGTGTTTACTGGGGTCGTGTGTGTGTGTGTTTACTGGGGTCGTGTGTGTGTGTGTTTACGTTTACTGGGATCGTGTGTGTGTGTGTTTACTGGGGTCGTGTGTGTGTGTGTGTGTTTACGTTTACTGGGATCGTGTGTGTGTGTTTACTGGGGTCGTGTGTGTGTGTGTGTTTTACTGGGGTCGTGTGTGTGTGTGTGTGTTTACTGGGGTCGTGTGTGTGTGTGTTTACTGGGGTCGTGTGTGTGTGTGTGTGTTTACTGGGGTCGTGTGTGTGTGTGTGTTTACTGGGGTCGTGTGTGTTTGTGTGTTTACTGGGGTCGTGTGTGTTTGTGTGTTTACTGGGGTCGTTGCGTAGCTCCTCCTCTGTCTTCTCTATGGTGATGAGGAGACTCTCTGTGGTGTCTGCTCTCTTCCCTACAATGGTGAAACCATTCCATACGTACATCATCTCCTACACACACACACACACACACACACACACAGAGAGAGAGAGAGGGGGAGAAGCATCAGAATGGAAAAAAGTTATTAAGTCTGTGTCTATATCTGTGTGTGTGTGTCTGTGTGTGTGTATATCTGTGGGTGTGTCTGTGTGAATCTGTGTGTATATCTGTGTGTGTGTATCTGTGTGTGTGTGTTACCAGTGCTGGGACCACCAGTTTGACAGGGTTTCTGGCGTTGTATCTTCGTGATTTCCTCACTGCAAACTTCTCAGTAGGTATGGACTTCCCTGCTAGTCTCTGCTTCAGCCCCTCTACCTGCCTACTCACACACACACACACACACACAACATAGTCATAGCCAGAGCCATGAA
>NW_027037860.1:0-23169 GCF_034236695.1 Oncorhynchus nerka | reverse complement strand
GTCCTCCAGATCAGAGGCAGTAGGGATGACCAGGGATGTTCTCTGTTTAGTGAGTCCTCCAGATCAGAGGCAGTAGGGATGACCAGGGATGTTCTCTGTTTAGTGAGTCCGCCAGATCAGAGACAGTAGGGGTGACCAGGGATGTTCTCTGTTTAGTGAGTCCTCCAGATCAGAGACAGTAGGGATGACCAGGGATGTTCTTTGTTTAGTGAGTCCTCCAGATCAGAGGCAGTAGGGATGACCAGGGATGTCCTCTGTTTATTGAGTCCTCCAGATCAGAGACAGTAGGGATGACCAGGGATGTTCTCCGTTTATTGAGTCCTCCAGATCAGAGGCAGTAGGGATGACCAGGGATGTTCTCTGTTTAGTGAGTCCTCCAGATAAGAGGCAGTAGGGATGACCAGGGATGTTCTCTGTTTAGTGAGTCCTCCAGATAAGAGGCAGTAGGGATGACCAGGGATGTTCTCTTGATAAGTGATTGAATTGGACAATTTTCCTGTCAAAATGTAACGAGTACTTTTGGGTGTCAGGGAAAATGTAAGGAGTAAAAAGTACATTATTTTCTTTAGAAATGTAGTGAAGTAAAAGTAAAAGTTGTCAAAAAAATAAATAGTAAAGTACAGATACCCCAAAAACGACTTAAGTAGTACTGTGAAGTATTTTTACTTAAGTAGTATCACTCCAGTACAGTTCTGATTTCAGCATGTAAATCTTGGTGGAGCTCAAACTCAACATTATGTTTTATATACATGTCAGCAAAGCCACAAACACTAAACAATACATTAACTGCACTGTAACGGTGACAAATGGTGCCCACAAACTGTTATGGTCGACATAAAGCTGTCCCAACAGCAGAGCCTTCTGTTCAGCACCATGGATCCTTACCACAGCTACACCTGGGTATCAGCAGAGCTTTCTGTTCAGCACCATGGATCCTTACCACGGCTACACCTGGGTATCAGCAGAGCTTTCTGTTCAGCACCATGGATCCTTACCACTACTACACCTGGCTATCAGCAGAGCTTTCTGTTCAGCACCATGGATCCTTACCACTGCTACACCTGGCTATCAGCAGAGCTTTCTGTTCAGCACCATGGAGTGAATCCTTACCACGGTTACACCTGGCTATCAGCAGAGCTTTGTCTGGCAGCCAAACAGTTCTTTCTGCCAAATTTACTGCCTTTTAAAAAACATAGCTGATATGGCTGACTCAGTTAAAACAAATGTGGTTTCTGCTGACAATTGAGATGTACAAACTATGGCATAAGTGAATGATGAGTGGATAAGTGGCAATCCGTCATTTTAAGACATTAAGACATTAATGAGCGAGCTAGGATGGACGTAACATTAGTACAATGACAGAATTCAGAACATGGGCCGTTCTTACAGTGTTCTCCCTGTACACCAAGTCAGAACCATAGGATAAATAAAGGGGGCATATAAACAGACAATGAAAGCTTTTACAATATTTGATGATGACATTTCTCTAAAACAGGCTACAGGCTACATGTGCACCACCAAGTCAGAACAGTAGGCTAAATTAAGAGGGGTAAATAGACCAAATTATTAGGGTGAGGCACATGGGCAACTAACAGCTTACGACCCAACATACACTTAGTATTACTTTCTTAGCTACAGTACACATATCTCCCTGGAATATTACATCATTCATGCAGCAGCATACCATACATTTTTGGACTCACCATTGTTGTGCTGTGTTCACTTGAACAGGAAGGTGGCGCGGCGGTCCTTCGTGTGGGCAAATTATGTCATGAAACTATGGATTTATGCTGCTTTCAAGACAAATAGGACCTTGGAAAAATACAAGGTCAAATGTCAGTGATCTTCAGGTCGGAACTCTAGAAAGAAGCCAGAGTTCCCGACTTCCCAGTTGGATGACCGTTCAAAATGTATTTTCCCCAGTCGGAGCTTGTGTTCCCCCCCCGAGTTCCCAGTTGTCTTGAACTCACCGAAGTCAGATTTCCCATATCCCAGTTTCCAGTTGTCTTGAATGCAGCAGAAGTCATGCTAGTTTGACAGCATGGCCAATGTATTCGACCTTTTCTGGCCCGTGGTTTTGCATATGAATGTTTATCATTTTAAGGAAAAGAGACCCTTAAACCCAGACTTGGACCCCCAGTCCACTGAATAACAGGCAGGGGAAGGAAAAGAGACCCTTAAACCCAGACTTGGACCCCCAGTCCACTGAATAACAGGCAGTGGAAGGAAAAGAGACCCTTAAACCCAGACTTGGACCCCCAGTCCACTGAATAGCAGGCAGGGGAAGGAAAAGAGACCCTTAAACCCAGACTTGGACCCCCAGTCCACTGAATAGCAGGCAGGGGAAGGAAAATAGGGATTGCTTTGTAACGCTTGCAGTTCGCCACGGATTCCTTCCAAACCACTCCTTGTCGAATTTGCGAATTCCGACTTGTAATGCGTGTTGTGTAATGTTTATGCCCAATGGCCGATGAGCATCGATACATTTTATCTATAATTGAAAAGGATTTGCCAGTAGATTGTCGACGTGATTCATGATTATCACTGCTAGCTAAGATTTTGAAAGTATGAGGTTGACATGATCAGTCCAATCATAGTTGAGGGGTAGATATAATGTGATTGGACATCATTTTATCTGTGGCCAATGACCTTGAGCCGTCTTGGACGGGCACTTCTAATGTAAATCTCTGGCAACACCCAATGGGGGCTTGAACTGTCTAGATCTCCCTGTAGATTCTGCAGTGACGTAGTGTCCCCCCATGAGTGACAGAACACGGAGCCAATCACAGCGTAACTAGAGAACGTGACCAACCCCTACTCTCTGTATTTCCCACTGGCTGCCCCACCCCCACAGAAAGCACTGATCTAGGTTGAAACACCTGCATTTTGGAGCTGCCTTAAAATCAAGAAAACAAAGAAAAAGAGAATGTTTGTTACGCGGCTTCATTAACTCATTACATTGTTTGCAAACTGATACGTGATACTCATTCATGTCAATATAACATGGGGACCAGGCTCTGCCCCCACCTGTCCTGAATATAACATGGGAACCAGGCTCTGCCCCCACCTGTCCTGAATGACAGGGAACCAGGCTCTGCCCCCACCTGTCCTGAATAACAGGGGAACCAGGCTCTGCCCCCACCTGTCCTGAATATAACATGGGAACCAGGCTCTGCCCCACCTGTCCTGAATGACAGGGGAACCAGGCTCTGCCCCCACCTGTCCTGGAATGACAGGGGAACCAGGCTCTGCCCCCACCTGTCCTGAATATAACAGGGGAACCTCTGCCCCCCACCTGTCCTGAATAACAGGGAACCAGGCTCTGCCCCACCTGTCCTGAATATAACAGGGGAACCAGGCTCTGCCCCCACCTGTCCTGAATATAACATGGGAACCAGGCTCTGCCCCACCTGTCCTGATATAACATGGGAACCAGGCTCTGCCCCCACCTGTCCTGAATATAACATGGGAACCAGGCTCTGCCCCCACCTGTCCTGAATGACAGGGGAACCAGGCTCTGCCCCCACCTGTCCTGAATGACAGGGGAACCAGGCTCTGCCCACACCTGTCCTGAATGACAGGGGAACCAGGCTCTGCCCACACCTGTCCTGAATGACAGGGGAACCAGGCTCTGCCCCCACCTGTCCTGAATATAACAGGGGAACCAGGCTCTGCCCACACCTGTCCTGAATGACAGGGGAACCAGGCTCTGCCCACACTGGGTCCTGGACCTGCCCTGAATAACAGGGGAACCAGGCTCTGCCCCCACCTGTCCTGAATATAACAGGGGGAACCAGGCTCTGCCCTGAATGACAGGGGAACCAGGCTCTGCCCACACCTGTCCTGAATATAACATGGGAACCAGGCTCTGCCCACCTGTCCTGAATATAAATGACAGGGGGAACCAGGCTCTGCCCCCACCTGTCCTGAATGACATGGGAACCAGGCTCTGCCCCACCTGTCCTGAATATAACATGGGAACCAGGCTGCCCACACCTGTCCTGAATATAACATGGGAACCAGGCTCTGCCCCCGTCCTGAATGACAGGGGAACCAGGCTCTGCCCCCACCTGTCCTGAAATAACAGGGGAACCAGGCTCTGCCCCCACCTGTCCTGAATGACAGGGGAACCAGGCTCTGCCCCACCTGTCCTGAATGACATGGGAACCAGGCCTCTGCCCCCACCTGC
Source organism: Oncorhynchus nerka (assembly GCF_034236695.1). NCBI lineage: Eukaryota > Metazoa > Chordata > Actinopteri > Salmoniformes > Salmonidae > Oncorhynchus > Oncorhynchus nerka. Next base: position 18,980 of record NW_027037860.1, on the reverse strand, counting down.
CCTGAATGACAGGGGAACCAGGCTCTGCCCACACCTGTCCTGAATGACAGGGGAACCAGGCTCTGCCCCCACCTGTCCTGAATATAACATGGGGAACCAGGCTCTGCCCACACCTGTCCTGAATGACAGGGGAACCAGGCTCTGCCCCCCACCTGTCCTGAATGACAGGGGGAACCAGGCTCTGCCCCCACCTGTCCTGGAATGACAGGGGCCTCCATTGCTCCTGCAGTAAGTACAGCCATGTTAGAGGGGACTGACAGAAGGGGAAAGATTCTGCCCCACCTGTCCCTAAGGGGTTAAGGTCTCTAGGTGTGATTTATAATGCTGCTTTATCAGGGCGAAACACACCTCATCATAAAAATATATCACTACGCAGTCGCAGGGAACATATCCCATTCCCTGTCGGGAACATTCATTAACCCAGACATCTCAATATATTATTCTGTGAAGGTGTCAGAATTAGAAGTAGAGATGATAATGAACCAGGCTGAAATATGTGGCAGATGTCCTGGTCAGAGACAGAGTTAACGTCTACTGGGGAAAATGAGGACGATGTCCTGGACAGAGACAGAGCTCTCTACTGGGGGAAAATGAGGACGATGTCCTGGTCAGAGACAGAGCTCTCTACTGGGGGAAAATGAGGACGATGTCCTGGTCAGAGACAGAGCTCTCTACTTTGGGAAAATGAGGACGATGTCCTGACAGAGATGATAATGAACGATGTCCTGGACAGAGCTCTCTACTGGGAAAATGAGGACGATGTCCTGGTCAGAGACAGAGCTGGGGGAAAATCTCCTGGACAGACTGGGTAAAATGAGGAGGACGATGTCCTGGAAACAGAGACAGAGCTCTCTACTGGGGAAAAATGAGGACGATGTCCTGAGCTCTCTCAGTCCTGGACAGAGCTCTACTGGGGGAAAATTAGGACGATGTCCTGGACAGAGCTCTCTACTGGGGAAAATGAGGACGATGTCCTGGACAGAGCTCTACTGGGAAAATGAGGACGATGTCCTGGAGCAGAGCTCTACTGGGGGGAAAATTAGGACGTTGTCCTGACAGAGCTCTCTACTGGGGAAAATGAGGACGTTGTCCTGGACAGAGCTCTCTACTGGGGGAAAATGAGGACGATGTCCTGGGACAGAGCTCTCTACTGGGGGAAAATGAGGACGTTGTCCTGACAGAGCTCTACTGGGGAAAATGAGGACGTTGTCCTGGACAGAGCTCTCTACTGGGGAAAATGAGGTCCTGGACAGAGCTCTGTCCTGTGGAGGACGATGACAGAGCTCTCTACTGTGGAAAATTAGGACGTTGTCCTGGACAGAGCTCTACTGGGGAAAATGAGGACGTTGTCCTGGACAGAGCTCTCTACTGGGGAAAATGAGGACGTTGTCCTGGACAGAGCTCTCTACTGGGGAAAATGAGGACATGGATCCCCCAGAGGAACAGAGAGGAGAGACAGGCCTCTGACCAATGTACTGTAACTTCTCCCCCTGGTCACATCCATCAGTGGGGAGACTGACTGACGGACTGCTGAACACCAGAGAAACTAGGGAGGTGATCACAGCAGTGGAGAGACAGACAGACGAGACAGACGAGACACAGACAGACAGACGAGACAGACAGACAGACGAGACAGAGAGACAGAGAGACAGACAGACAGACAGACAGACAGACAGACAGACAGACAGACAGACAGACAGACAGACAGACAGACAGAGACAGACAGACAGAGACAGACAGACAGACAGACAGACAGACAGACAGACAGACAGACAGACAGACAGACACAGACCAGACAGACAGACGACACAGACAGACTGACCACCAGTAAAGACCCAAGCATCCAACAGAACCAAAACCTTGTAATAGTAAATATTGAAGAAAAAAAAGATAGATGGGAGATGTGCCATTTCTGATTTGTAATCACCAGGAAACAAATAGTTTTCATTAGGAGCATTTGGGCTCAATTAGAGTAGATCAGTGAGGATGAATGAATAAGATATTATATTTCAAACCAGTTAGATGGCAATTTATTGGTTCCTTGTTAATGTTAAAAGCATGAAGCGTGATGAAGAGGCAGGAAGTAGATACAGAAGGGTTATTAGGGATTATACTGGATGCTAATTGGACATTAGTTATTACACTGGATGCTAATTGGACGTTAGTTATTACACTGGATGCTAATTGGACGTTAGTTATTACACTGGATGCTAATTGGACGTTAGTTATTACACTGGATGCTAATTGGACGTTAGTTATTATACTGGATGCTAATTGGACGTTAGTTATTACACTGGATGCTAATTGGACATTAGTTATTACACTGGATGCTAATTGGACATTAGTTATTACACTGGATGCTAATTGGACGTTAGTTATTATACTGGATGCTAATTGGACATTAGTTATTACACTGGATGCTAATTGGACATTAGTTATTACACTGGATGCTAATTGGACGTTAGTTATTACACTGGATGCTAATTGGACATTAGTTATTACACTGGATGCTAATTGGACATTAGTTATTACACTGGATGCTAATTGGACATTAGTTATTACACTGGATGCTAATTGGACATTAGTTATTACACTGGATGCTAATTGGACATTAGTTATTACACTGGATGCTAATTGGACGTTAGTTATTACACTGGATGCTAATTGGACGTTAGTTATTACACTGGATGCTAATTGGACGTTAGTTATTACACTGGATGCTAGTGGACATTATACACTGGATGCTAATTGGACATTAGTTATTACACTGGATGCTAATTGGACTGGATGCTAATTGGACGTTAGTTATTATACTGGATGCTAATTGGACGTTAGTTATTACACTGGATGCTAATTGGACGTTAGTTATTACACTGGATGCTAATTGGACGTTAGTTATTATACTGGATGCTAATTGGTGTATCAAGCTGACTTGATCCCCAAAAATCTATAAATGAGCCCTAAGACAAATAAAAAGGACTCCAGCCTTGAAAAGCCTTAAACCAACAGTGCTTGTGACCGAACGGCTCTAGTCGGTCTTATGTAGCAGAATTTGAAATTGTGTTTTTTTTTTTTTTACATTGGATGATAGTAGAGACTCAGAGCTAGAAAATGGTATATCACACACTACTTTAAAATGGGCCTTGAATGTTCTGGTGCACCCACTAGAGAACTCTTATTGGTTTATACCTATTCAGCATCGTTTACACCCTCTTAAACTATAGCCCCGCCCATAAAGAATATAGCCCATAGACTATAGCCCCGCCCGTAAACTATAGCCCCGCCCATAGACTATAGCCCCGCCCGTAAACTATAGCCCCGCCCGTAAACTATAGCCCCGCACATAAAATATAGCCCCGCCCGTAAACTACAGCCCCGCCCATAAACTACAGCCCTGCCCGTAAACTCAGTGCGCTGTCTAAAGCCTTAGCTCCACCCATCTCATTAAAGATTCACGTGTGAGGCCATGTGCTAAACAGAGTGAGTATAGTAGTGTAGTAAATAGAGTGAGTATAGTAGTGTACTGAACAACTAAAGATTTCAAGACTAAAAGCTGGTTTATACTATGGGTGTGTCCCTAAATTCAATCTGGAGTGCTAGAGAGTGATCACAGTGCGCTCTGGGCGTTCGTTAAACACAGAGCGTTGTCATATTGTCCGTTCGTAAACTCAGAGAGCACTGGACGCTCTGGTCCGAGTCGGGTTGATCCGAGCGTTCTGACCTCGCAACAGAAGTCAAGCACCCAAGCTAACTGGCTAACGTTGGCTAGCTTTCTAGCTACTTCCTGACACAAATTAGGGAAACCGCTTACACCGCCCCTAGCAGAGCCGGTTAACCTGTTTTTATCCAGAGCATCGGAGACGGAAACTGTGCTGCTGGTGACCATTTAACCTTTAAAGTACAACTTTAACTGACACCGGCCATATTCGACGCGTTCCTAAATTCGTCAGTTATTATGCGCCTGGTACACTCCAGACGCAGTGCCCTGAAATCGGGTGGATAGCCAGAGAATTTACCTGCTCGTCTATCGACAGTTGTCGCAGTGACATCATGAACATTCTATTGGAAATGGTTTCTTGCATAGTGGAGTCTTTTTTGTTTAGACGTGTAGCTAGCTAGCTAAACAATGAAACATAGTCCCAGCACATAACGTTACTACTCTTCATGAATCTGCAGGTAGCTAAGCAACCAGGTTCAGTGTTAGCTAGCTAGCTAAACAATGAAACATAGTCCCAGCACATAACGTTACTACTCTTCATGAATCTGCAGGTAGCTAACCAACCAGGTTCAGTGTTAGCTAGCTAGCTAACGTTAGGCTATAACTAGCATTACAAATGGCTCTGGAATAATACGAATAATATTATTAGACAGATCATACACATAACGTTACTACTCTTCATTGCACACTGCCTCACTACAGAATCAGGAGATAGACTAGTGTCCTGGTACATCAAGCCTTCGGTCTGCAGGTTGTATAACTTTTTCATTACATTTCATTACATTTCATTATAGTACAACGGTCTGATTTGTCTAATCCAAGCATTTCTTCTTAGCTAGCTACATAGCCGTGTTAGGCTATCAAAGATAATTGCGTAATTATCGCATTTCTGCCTCCTATCTGCCCAACACGTTCACCGTCTACCGTAGCACTGTAGTAACTATCACACTCAACTGAACGGCTTGATTAGTGTAGTGTTTGCTAGCTACATAGTTTGTCTTTGCTGTCTTCATAGCCAAGATAATTGTAGTTCAAAGCATGGGTCTTAGAGTGATAATTGCGTTATTATCGTATTTCGTCGTCCTCCTATCTGCCTAGCAGCCCTAGCCAGCTAGCATACGTTCACCGGCTACCGTAGCACTGTAGTAACTATCACACTCAACTGAACAAATTGATTAGTGTAGTATTAGCTAGCTACATAGTTGTCTTTGCTGTCTTCGTATCCAAGATAATTGTGTAGTTTAGAGTGTGTAGTCTTAGTGATTATCTTAATTTTACCGAGGTTAGTAGCCAGCTATTTTGTCGTCCTTAACGTAGGAGACACTCCTAGCTAGCCAACAGCCAGCCAACGTCTACTGAATCGAACTTTCGCATTCCCGTCGCATTCGCTTCGCTCCACAGGTAGTATCACATTTTCATTTTCATTTCATTACAGTCCCAACGGTGTGATTTGTTTGATCGTAGCTAGCTACATAGCTAGCTACATAGCCGTCTTTGTTTCAAAGATAATTGTGTAGTCTAGAGCGATTTTCTAGGTTAGCTAGCCAGCTATTGTTCTCCTAACGCAACGTAACGTAACCAACACTGGCTAGCTAGCCCCCGAATAGCAGCATTGTAGAAACTTCACACTCAACGGAACGACTTGATTAGGGTAGTGTCAACAACGCAGCTAGCCTACCTCAGCAGTACTGTATCATTTTAATCATTTTAGTCAATTAGATTCTTGCTACGTAAGCTTAACTTTCTGAACATTCGAGACGTGTAGCCCACTTGTCATTCCAATCTCCTCTGCATTAGCGTAGCCTCTTCTCTAGCCTGTCAACTATGTGTCTGTCTATCCCTGTTCTCTCCCCTCTGCACAGACCATACAAACGCTCCACACACCGCGGCCCACCCTAATCCTGGTGGTCCCAGCGCGCACGACCCACGTGGGAGTTCCAGGTCTCCGGTAGCCTCTGGAACTGCCGATCTCGGCCAACAAGGCAGAGTTCATCTCAGCCTATGCCTCCTCCAGTCCCTCGACTTCTTGGCACTGACGGAAACATGGATCACCACAGACAACACCGCTACTCCTACTGCTCTCTTCTTCGTCCGCCCACGTGCTCTCGCACACCCCGAGAGCTTCTGGTCAGCGGGGTGGTGGCACCGGGATCCTCATCTCTCCCAAGTGGTCATTCTCTCTTTCTCCCTTACCCATCTGTCTATCGCCTCCTTTGAATTCCATGCTGTCACAGTTACCAGCCCTTCAAGCTTAACATCCTTATCATTTATCGCCCTCCAGGTTCCTCGAGAGTTCATCAATGAGCTTGATGCCTTGATAGCTCCTTTCCTGAGGACGGCTCACCTCTCACAGTTCTGGGCGACTTTAACCTCCCCACGTCTACCTTTGACTCATTCTCTCTGCCTCCTTCTTTCCACTCCTCTCCTCTTTGACCTCTCCCTCTCACCTTCCCCCCTACTCACAAGGCAGGCAATACGCCGACCTCATCTTTACTAGATGCTGTTCTTCCATAACCTCATTGCAACTCCCCTCCAAGTCTCCGACCACTACCTTGTATCCTTTTTCCCTCGCTCCCATCCAACACTTCCCACACTGCCCCTACTCGGATGGTATCGCGCGTCCCAACCTTCGCTCTCTCTCCCCGCTACTCTCTCCTCTTCCATCCTATCATCTCTTCCCTCTGCTCAAACCTTCTCCAACCTATCTCCTGATTCTGCCTCCTCAACCCTCCTCTCCTCCCTTTCTGCATCCTTTGACTCTCTATGTCCCCTATCCTCCAGGTCGCTCGGTCCTCCTCCGCTCCGTGGCTCGACGACTCATTGCGAGCTCACAGAACAGGGGCTCGGGCAGCCGAGCGGAAATGGAGGAAAACTCGCCTCCCTGCGGACCTGGCATCCTTTCACCCCCTCCTCTCTACATTTTCCTCCTCTCTGTCTCTGCTGCTAAAGCCACTTTCTACCACTCTAAATTCCAAGCATCTGCCTCTAACCCTAGGAAGCTCTTTGCCACCTTCTCCTCCCTCTTGAATCCTCCTCCCCCCCTCCCTCTCTGCAGATGACTTCGTCAACCATTTTTGAAAAGAAGGTCGACGACATCCGATCCTCGTTTGCTAAGTCAAACTCACACCGCTGGTTCTGCCTCACACTGCCCTACCCTGTGCTCTGACCTCTTTCTCCTCTCTCTCCAGATGACATCTCGCGTCTTGTGACGGCCGGCCGCCCCAACAACCTGCCCGCTTGACCTATCCCTCCTCTTCTCCAGACCATCTCCGTGACCTTCTCCCTTACCTCACCTCGCTCATCAACTCATCCCTGACCGCTGGCTACGTCCCTCCCGTCTTCAAGAGCGGAGTTGCTGCACCCTTCTGAAAAAACCTACACTCGATCCCTCCGATGTCAACAACTACAGACCAGTATCCCTTCTTTCTTTTCTCTCCAAAACTCTTGAACGTGCCGTCCTTGGCCAGCTCTCCGCTATCTCTCTCAGAATGACCTTCTTGATCCAAATCAGTCAGGTTTCAAGACTAGTCATTCAACTGAGACTGCTCTTCTCTGTATCACGGAGGCACTCCGCACTGCTAAAGCTAACTCTCTCTCCTCTGCTCATCCTTCTAGACCTATCGGCTGCCTTCGATACTGTGAACCATCAGATCCTCCTCTCCACCTTCTCCGAGTTGGGCATCTCCAGCGCGGCCCATGCTTGGGATTCGCCCTACCTGACAGGTCGCTCCTACCAGGTGGCGGGCGAATCTGTCTCCTCACCACGCGCTCTCCACTGGTGTCCCCAGGGGCTCTGTTCTAGGCCCTCTCCCTATTCTCGCTATACACCAAGTCACTTGGCTCTGTCATAACCTCACATGGTCTCTCCTATCATTGCTATGCAGATGACACACAATTAATCTTCTCCTTTCCCCCTCTGATGACCAGGTGGCGAATCGCATCTCTGCATGTCTGGCAGACATATCAGTGTGGATGACGGATCACCACCTCAAGCTGAACCTCGGCAAGACGGAGCTGCTCTTCCTCCCCGGGAAGGACTGCCCGTTCCATGATCTCGCCATCACGGTTGACAACTCCATCGTGTCCTCCTCCCAGAGCGCTAAGGAGTGTAGCGTGATCCTGGACAACACCCTGTCGTTCTCAACTAACATCAAAATGGCCGTTCCTGTAGGTTCATGCTCTACAACATCCACTTGAGTGCGACCCTGCCTCACACAGAAGCGGCAGGTCCTAATCCAGGCACTTGTCATCTCCAAATCTGGATTACTGCAACTCGCTGTTGGCTGGGCTCCCTGCCTGTGCCATTAAACCCCTACAACTCATCCAGAACGCCGCAGCCCGTCTGGTGTTCAACCTTCCCAAGTTCTCTCCACGTCACCCCGCTCCTCCGCTCTCTCCACTGGCTTCCAGTTGAAGCTCGCATCCGCTACAAGACCATGGTGCTTGCCTACGGAGCTGTGAGGGGAACGGCACCTCAGTACCTCCAGGCTCTGATCAGGCCCTACACCCAAACAAGGGCACTGCGTTCATCCACCTCTGGCCTGCTCGCCTCCCTACCACTGAGGAAGTACAGTTCCCGCTCAGCCCAGTCAAAACTGTTCGCTGCTCTGGCCCCCCAATGGTGGAACAAACTCCCTCACGACGCCAGGACAGCGGAGTCAATCACCACCTTCCGGAGACACCTGAAACCCCACCTCTTTAAGGAATACCTAGGATAGGATAAAGTAATCCTTCTCTCCCCCCCCCCTTAAAATACCTAGATGCACTATTGTAAAGTGGCTGTTCCACTGGATGTCATAAGGTGAAAGCACCAATTTGTAAGTCGCTCTGGATAAGAGCGTCTGCTAAATGACTTAAATGTAATGTAAATGTAATGTAATGAATCTGCAGGTAGCTAACCAACCAGGTTCAGTGTTAGCTAGCTAGCTGACGTTAGGCTATAACTAGCATTACAAATGGCTCTGGAGATACGAATAATATCACTACAGAGATCATACACATAACGTTAGCTAGCGAGCCAGCCAGCTAACTTTAGCTAGGAAGCTAACAGTACACTTTAACTTGAAATGAAAACGACTTTCAGACAAAATTAGAAACGTGTAATATCTGAAAATGTAGCTAGCAAGACTATCTCATACATGGATGGACGCTTCTCCCACTCTGTCACGGATGCCATGGTTACCCTTAGTTTGAAGATGTAATCCGGAGACATGTGTTTAATACAACAGCCTTCTGCGCGTTCTCTTTTCGACTCCGTTTGCACATTTGCAATCAAAAACGACAGAATTTTCTCCTTTTCTCCTTAGCTATCATACTCTAATTCCACTGACTTCAAAACGGGGTCCTCCAGAAAGTGTAGAGCAACACGTATGCTGTTCTACTGCGCGATGTCTTTAGAAAGGATTACCTAAGCATACGGACCAGCTCATGTTATAGACAGAAGCGTGATATATGGCAGACCAATCAGAACTCATCTCTTGACATGTCCAGCCCACCCATTATCTCAGCCAATCATGGCTCTCGGGAAGGTTCCCCCCCCCCCTTCTTTTTCGGTGGCTAAACTAACTAGGCTCGTAATTTAACAATATGATTCGTATTTACAGATGGCGTACACATTTGTTATTTAGGCATATGAAAGTTCACATGTTCCAGAGGGCATTTCTGCTAAAAAAAATAAAAAAATAAAAACAGATTGATGCTTTTTTATTTTTACGTTCAAATGGCTCTCCTGTGAGGTAGTGACGCGTGACCTAGCTTCCTGAAATGAGTCACAATTTGGCTTCCGAAATCATCCGTTCAAATGACCAAGAAGAGATGGTCCCCTTGAAAAACAATGTCTCTGAATCTGCAGGACTATATAACACAAGTCAAGGTGAAAGTGTAGCCTACGTGTGTTTCAGGTGAACTGATCCCAGACCAGTGTTCCAGGTTGGGTCAGAGATGTTTTATCACGAGCTACTTCCTGTCTATTAACATTCCGCTGATCTGATCCCAGACCAGTGTTCAGGTAGGGTCAGAGATGTTTAATACGAGCTACTTCCTGTCTATTAACATTCGGGTGATCTGATCCAGACCAGTGTTCAGGTTGGGTCAGAGATGTTTAATACGAAACTACTTCTGTCTATTAACATTCCGGGTGATCTGATCCCAGACCAGTGTTCAGGTTGGGTCAGAGATATTTAATACGAGCTACTTCCTGTCTATTAACATTCCAGGTGAACTGATCCCAGACCAGTGGTCAGGTTGGGTCAGAGATATTTAATACGAGCTACTTCCTGTCTATTAACATTCCGGGTGATCTGATCCCAGACCAGTGGTCAGGTAGGGTCAGAGATGTTTAATACAAGCTACTCCCTGTCTAATTAACTGATCTAGGGCTGCAGTTTCAACTGATCGCAATGCAGATCTCTTCTCCTCTCTCTTCTGTCCTGCGTCCCAAATTCAGAAACGGCGCATTATGTTTGCTCTACATTTGGCTTGCTAATTCAGCCCGTCCGAGAGGAGGAGGAGGAGATGCAGAGCAGAGAGGTGGCTCTTCTATGCCTCACAGGCCGTGTGTGTGTGTGTGTGTGTGTGTCTGTGTGGTTTCTATGCCTCACAGGTCCTTCTCCCTCCTTCCTGGCTCACCACTCGTCATTAGCATTCTAAATACATACAAGGCTTGCCATCACATTCCCCCTCACAACTAATTTCAACTAAAATTATGCATTTTATAATTATGCGTTATACGGTGTCTCCTTGTTCAACTACTACATTACCTCCTGTCCAACATCGTCTCCTTGTTCAACTACTACATTACCTCCTGTCCCACAGTGTCTCCTTGTTCAACTACCACATTACTCCCAGTCTAACATCGTCTCCTTGTTCAACTACTACATTACCTCCTGTCAAACAGTGCATCCTTGTTCAACTACTACATTACCTCCTGTCCAACAGTGCCTCATTGTTCAACTACTACATTACCTCCTGTCCCACAGTGTCTCCTTGTTCAACTACTACATTACCTCCTGTCAAACAGTGCCTCCTTGTTCAACTACTACATTACCTTTTGTCAAACAGTGCATCCTTGTTCAACTACTACATTACCTCCTGTCAAACAGTGTCTCCTTGTTCAACTACTACATTACCTCCTGTCCAACATCATCTCCTTGTTCAACTACTACATTACCTCCTGTCCAACATCGTCTCCTTGTTCAACTACTGCATTACCTCCTGTCTAACAGTGTCTCCTTGTTCAACTACTACATTGTGTTGCCTTGTTCAACTACTGCATTACCTCCTGTCCAACATCGTCTCCTTGTTCAACTACTACATTACCTCCTGTCAAACAGTGTCTCCTTGTTCAACTACTACATTATCTCCTGTCAAACAGTGCCTCCTTGTTCAACTACTACATTACCTCCTGTCAAACAGTGCATCCTTGTTCAACTACTACATTACCTCCTGTCCCACAGTGTCTCCTTGTTCAACTCCTACATTACCTCCTGTCCAACAGTGTCTCCTTGTTCAACTACTACATTACATCCTGTCCCACAGTGTCTCCTTGTTCAACTACTAGCCAGGAATCAGGATAGAACTACACAGACAGGCAGTTCAGCCAGGAATCAGGATAGAACTACACAGACAGGTAGTTCAGCCAGGATAGAACTACACAGACAGGTAGTTCAGCCAGGATAGAACTACACAGACAGGTAGTTCAGCCAGGAAAGAACTACACAGACAGGTAGTTCAGCCAGGAATCAGGATAGAACGACACAGACAGGTAGTTCAGCCAGGATAGAACGACACAGACAGGTAGTTCAGCCAGGATAGAACTACACAGACAGGTAGTTCAGCCAGGATAGAACTACACAGACAGGTAGTTCAGCCAGGATAGAACTACACAGACAGGCAGCTCAGCCAGGATAGAACTACACAGACAGGCAGTTCAGCCAGGATAGAACTACACAGACAGGCAGTTCAGCCAGGATAGAACTACACAGACAGGTAGTTCAGCCAGGATAGAACTACACAGACATGCAGTTCAGCCAGGATAGAACTACACAGACAGGCAGTTCAGCCAGGATAGAACTACACAGACAGGCAGTTCAGCCAGGATAGAACTACACAGACAGGTAGTTCAGCCAGGAATCAGGAAATAACTACACAGACAGGTAGTTCAGCCAGGATAGAACTACACAGACAGGTAGTTCAGCCAGGATAGAACTACACAGACAGGTAGTTCAGCCAGGATAGAACTACACAGACAGGTAGTTCAGCCAGGAATCAGGAAATAACTACACAGACAGGTAGTTCAGCCAGGATAGAACTACACAGACAGGTGATTCAGCCAGGATAGAACTACACAGACAGGTAGTTCAGCCAGGATAGAACTACACAGACAGGTGGTTCAGCCAGGATAGTACTACACAGACAGGTAGTTCAGCCAGGATAGAACTACACAGACAGGCAGTTCAGACAGGATAGAACTACACAGACAGGTAGTTCAGCCAGGATAGAACTACACAGACAGGTAGTTCAGCCAGGATAGAACTACACAGACAGGTAGTTCAGCCAGGATAGAACTACACAGACAGGCAGTTCAGCCAGGATAGAACTACACAGACAGGTAGTTCAGCCAGGAATCAGGAAATAACTACACAGACAGGTAGTTCAGCCAGGATAGAACTACACAGACAGGTAGTTCAGCCAGGAGAGAACTACACAGACAGGTAGTTCAGCAACTGCATTGTGAAACATTGAATCATAAGATAATACAATTGCAATTCATGTAATAGGTCTATAGATAATTTGAATTATATGATTGGCCTATAGCCCGTCTCCGTTGGGCCTATAGCCCGTCTCCGTTGGGCCTATAGCCCGTCTCCGTTGGGCCTATAGCCCGTCTCCGTTGGGCCTATAGCCCGTCTCCGTTGGGCCTATAGCCCGTCTCCGTTGGGCCTATAGCCCGTCTCCGTTGGGCCTATAGCCTGTCTCCGTTAGGCCTATAGCCTGTCTCCGTTAGGCCTATAGCCTGTCTCCGTTAGGCCTATAGCCTGTCTCCGTTGGGCCTATAGCCTGTCTCCGTTGGGCCTATAGCCTGTCTCCGTTAGGCCTATAGCCTGTCTCCGTTGCTGGCCAACTACAGATGCCACCAGATTCATATCAGGAAATGTAGGTCATTTCATTTAAAACAGCAGAGGTCATCAGGAGACGCTGACGAAACACTCATACAGAATGGTCTTTGCATCGGGGCGATAACACAGATATTTAATTAAGCTAATACTGCCTCTGGTTTAGTCCTCTATATTTCACAGTCATCTCTGGCTCGCCAACTCTCAGCCACAGCCAGAATCATGCTATGCTTTCATCAGTTGTCCTGTTGTGTTACAGATTTACAACCTCCTGCTCTTTGTGGACGAACACGGAGCGAACACCGGGACAGAGTGGAAGACTTTTATATCACTAATGAGAAAAAGAAAGAAAAAAATCCAATGAGAATTTGTTCCAAGCATGTTCAAAGCGGAGCAACTTACTCAAGTAGGCTGCAGAACCATGGACAGCTACTGTCCCTGACACTCTATCAGTACACGAAGACAACTTCTGCGTTGACTCACTACTGACAACGATAAGGGGAGATGAAGGCATTTTTTAAATCACCAAAGGTTCCTCTCTCCCAGTCTCCCCACTAAAGCCAGGGTCTGGTGTAGGACCTGACTCCTCTCCCAGTCTCCCCACTAAAGCCAGGGTCTGGTGTAGGACCTGACTCCTCTCCCAGTCTCCCCAGTGTCTGGAGTAGGACCTCTCTCTCTCCCAGTCTCCCCACTAAAGCCAGTGTCTGGAGTAGGACCTCTCCTCTCCCAGTCTCCCCACTAAAGCCAGTGTCTGGTGTAGGACCTCTCCTCTCCCAGTCTACCCACTAAAGCCAGTGTCTGGTGTAGGACCTCTCCTCTCCCAGTCTCCCCACTAAAGCCAGTGTCTGGTGTAGGACCTCTCCTCTCCCAGTCTCCCCCACTAAAGCCAGTGTCTGGTGTAGGACCTCCCCCCCCAGTCTCCCACTAAAGCCAGTGTCTGGTGTAGGATCCTGACTCCTCTCCCAGTCTACCCACTAAAGCCAGTGTCTGGTGTAGGACCTCTCCTCTCCCAGTCTCCCCACTAAAGCCAGTGTCTGGTGTAGGATCCTGACTCCTCTCCCAGTCTCCCCACTAAAGCCAGTGCCTGGTATAGGACCTGACTCCTCTCCCAGTCTCCCCACTAAAGCCAGTGTCTTGTATAGGACCTGTCCTCTCCCAGTCTCCCCACTAAAGCCAGTGTCTGGAGTAGGACCTGACTCCTCTCCCAGTCTCCCACTAAAGCCAGTGTCTGGTGTAGGACCTCTCCTCTCCCAGTCTCCCACTAAAGCCAGTGTCTGGTGTAGGACCTCTCCTCTCCCAGTCTACCCACTAAAGCCAGTGTCTGGTGTAGGACCTGACTCCTCTCCCAGTCTCCCCACTAAAGCCAGTGTCTGGTATAGGACCTGACTCCTCTCCCAGTCTCCCCACTAAAGCCAGTGTCTGGTGTAGGACCTGACTCCTCTCCCAGTCTCCCCACTAAAGCCAGTGTCTGGTATAGGACCTGACTCCTCTCCCAGTCTCCCCACTAAAGCCAGTGTCTGGTGTAGGACCTCAGGAGGCTCTCATCAGTCATAGATCAAAACACACTTTAACATCACCATTCTCCGTTCTGTGGCCCGAGAAGCTAAAGCCTCGTATGGTTTTACTACCGTGAAGTCCCATCGCGATCTGATAGGCCGTCCCACTCCAATCACAGGTATAGTGATTGGTGGACGTTTCAATGAATGGAGCATGAAGCAGATCTACTGTGTCTGTTGTACCAACACAGACAGGTAGTTCAGCCAGGATAGAACTACACAGACAGGCAGTTCAGCCAGGATAGAACTACACAGACAGGTAGTTCAGCTAGGATAGAACTACACAGACAGGTAGTTCAGCCAGGATAGAACTACACAGACAGGCAGTTCAGCCAGGATAGAACTACACAGACAGGCAGTTCAGCCAGGATAGAACTACACAGACAGGCAGTTCAGCCAGGATAGAACTACACAGACAGGCAGTTCAGCCAGGATAGAACTACACAGACAGGTAGTTCAGCCAGGAGAGAACTACACAGACAGGTGGTTCAGCCAGGATAGAACTACACAGACAGGTTGTTCAGCCAGGATAGAACTACACAGACAGGTAGTTCAGCCAGGAATCAGGATAGAACTACACAGACAAGTAGTTCAGCCAGGATAGAACTACACAGACAGGTAGTTCAGCCAGGAATCAGGATAGAACTACACAGACAGGTAGTTCAGCCAGGATAGAACTACACAGACAGGCCCAGCTGTGATAGAACTACACAGACAGGTTGTTCAGCCAGGATAGAACTACACAGACAGGTAGTTCAGCCAGGAATCAGGATAGAACTACACAGACAGGTAGTTCAGCCAGGAATCAGGATAGAACTACACAGACAGGTAGTTCAGCCAGGATAGAACTACACAGACAGGTAGTTCAGCCAGGATAGAACTACACAGACAGGTAGTTCAGCCAGGATAGAACTACACAGACAGGTAGTTCAGCCAGGATAGAACTACACAGACAGGTAGTTCAGCCAGGACAGAACTACACAGACAGGTAGTTCAGGCCAGGATAGAACTACACAGACAAGTAGTTCAGCCAGGATAGAACTACACAGACAGGTAGTTCAGCCAGGAATCAGGATAGAACTACACAGACAGGTAGTTCAGCCAGGATAGAACTACACAGACAGGTTGTTCAGCCAGGATAGAACTACACAGACAGGTAGTTCAGCCAGGAATCAGGATAGAACTACACAGACAGGTAGTTCAGCCAGGATAGAACTACACAGACAGGTAGTTCAGCCAGGATAGAACTACACAGACAGGTAGTTCAGCCAGGATAGAACTACACAGACAGGTAGTTCAGCCAGGATAGAACTACACAGACAGGTAGTTCAGCCAGGATAGAACTACACAGACAGGTAGTTCAGCCAGGAATCAGGATAGAACTACACAGACAGGTAGTTCAGCCAGGATAGAACTACACAGACAGGTTGTTCAGCCAGGATAGAACTACACAGACAGGTAGTTCAGCCAGGAATCAGGATAGAACTACCTAGACAGGTAGTTCAGCCAGGATAGAACTGCACACAGACAGGTAGTTCAGCCAGGATAGAACTACACAGACAGGTAGTTCAGTTTGGAGATAGAACTACAGACAGGTAGTTCAGCCAGATAGAACTACACAGACAGGCAGTTCAGACAGTGCATTTTGAAACATTGAAACATAAGATAATACAATTGCAATTTATGTGATAGGTCTATAGATAATATGAATTATTTGATTGGCCTATAGCCTGTCTCCGTTGACCTATAGCCTGTCTCCGTTGGCCTATAGCCTGTCTCCGTTAGACCTATAGCCTGTCTCCGTTAGGCCTATAGCCTGTCTCCGTTAGGCCTATAGCCTGTCTCCGTTAGGCCTATAGCCTGTCTCCGTTAGGCCTATAGCCTGTCTCCAAGTTAGGCCTATAGCCTGTCTCCGTTAGGCCTATAGCCTGTCTCCGTTAGGCCTATAGCCTGTCTCCGTTGGGCCTATAGCCTGTCTCCGTTGGGCCTATAGCCTGTCTCCGTTCTCCGTTAGGCCTATAGCCTGTCTCCGTTGCTGGCCAACTACAGATGCCACCAGATTCATATCAGGAAATGTAGGTCATTTCAGGTCATCAGGAGACGCTGACGAAACACTCATACAGAATGGTCTTTGCATCGGGGCGATAACACAGATATTTAATTAAGCTAATACTGCCTCTGGTTTAGTCCTCTATATTTCACAGTCATCTCTGGCTCGCCAACTCTCAGCCACAGCCAGAATCATGCTATGCTTTCATCAGTTGTCCTGTTGTGTTACAGATTTACAACCTCCTGCTCTTTGTGGACGAACACGGACGAACACCGGGACAGAGTGGAAGACTTTTATATCACTAATGAGAAAAAGAAAGAAAAAAAAAAATCCAATGAGAATTTGTTCCAAGCATGTTCAAAGCGGAGCAACTTACTCAAGTAGGCTGCAGAACCATGGACAGCTACTGTCCCCGACACTCTATCAGTACACGAAGACAACTTCTGCGTTGACTCACTACTGACAACGATAAGGGGAGATGAAGGCATTTTTTAAATCACCAAAGGTCTCCTCTCCCAGTCTCCCCACTAAAGCCAGGGTCTGGTGTAGGACCTGACTCCTCTCCCAGTCTCCCCAGTGTCTGGAGTAGGACCTCTCCTCTCCCAGTCTCCCCACTAAAGCCAGTGTCTGGAGTAGGACCTCTCCTCTCCCAGTCTCCCCACTAAAGCCAGTGTCTGGTGTAGGACCTCTCCTCTCCCAGTCTCCCCACTAAAGCCAGTGTCTGGTATAGGACCTGACTCCTCTCCCAGTCTCCCCACTAAAGCCAGTGTCTGGTATAGGACCTGACTCCTCTCCCAGTCTCCCCACTAAAGCCAGTGTCTGGTATAGGACCTGACTCCTCTCCCAGTCTCCCCACTAAAGCCAGTGTCTTGTATAGGACCTGACTCCTCTCCCAGTCTCCCCACTAAAGCCAGTGTCTGGTGTAGGACCTCTCCTCTCCCAGTCTCCCCACTAAAGCCAGTGTCTGGTGTAGGACCTCTCCTCTCCCAGTCTCCCACTAAAGCCAGTGTCTGGAGTAGGACCTGACTCCTCTCCCAGTCTCCCACTAAAGCCAGTGTCTGGTATAGGACCTGACTCCTCTCCCAGTCTCCCCACTAAAGCCAGTGTCTGGTGTAGGACCTCAGGAGGCTCTCATCAGTCATAGATCAAAACACACTTTAACATCACCATTCTCCGTTCTGTGGCCCGAGAAGCTAAAGCCTCGTATGGTTTTACTACCGTGAAGTCCCATCGCGATCTGATAGGCCGTCCCACTCCAATCACAGGTATAGTGATTGGTGGACGTTTCAATGAATGGAGCATGAAGCAGATCTACTGTGTCTGTTGTACCAACACTCAGCAGTCCCCACTGGGAGTACAGACTGTTGAACCAACACTCAGCAGTCCCCACTGGGAGTACAGTCTGTTGTACCAACACTCAGCAGTCCCCACTGGGAGTACAGTCTGTTGTACCAACACTCAGCAGTCCCCACTGAGTACAGACTGTTGAACCAACACTCAGCAGTCCCCACTGGGAGTACAGACTGTTGAACCAACACTCAGCAGTCCCCACTGGGAGTACAGACTGTTGTACCAACACTCAGCAGTCCCCACTGGGAGTACAGACTGTTGTACCAACACTCAGCAGTCCCCACTGGGAGTACAGACTGTTGAACCAACACTCAGCAGTCCCCACTGGGAGTACAGACTGTTGAACCAACACTCAGCAGTCCCCACTGGGAGTACAGACTGTTGAACCAACACTCAGCAGTCCCCACTGTGAGTACAGACTGTTGTACCAACACTCAGCAGTCCCCACTGTGAGTACAGACTGTTGTACCAACACTCAGCAGTCCCCACTGTGAGTACAGACTGTTGTACCAACACTCAGCAGTCCCCACTGGGAGTACAGACTGTTGTACCAACACTCAGCAGTCCCCACTGGGAGTACAGACTGTTGAACCAACACTCAGCAGTCCCCACTATGAATACAGACTGTTGAACCAACACTCAGCAGTCCCCACTGGGAGTACAGACTGTTGAACCAACACTCAGCAGTCCCCACTGGGAGTACAGACTGTTGTACCAACACTCAGCAGTCCCCACTGGGAGTACAGACTGTTGTACCAACACTCAGCAGTCCCCACTGGGAGTACAGACTGTTGTACCAACACTCAGCAGTCCCCACTGGGAGTACAGTCTGTTGTACCAACACTCAGCAGTCCCCACTGTGAGTTCAGACTGTTGAACCAACACTCAGCAGTCCCCACTGGGAGTACAGACTGTTGTACCAACACTCAGCAGTCCCCACTGGGAGTACAGACTGTTGAACCAACACTCAGCAGTCCCCACTGGGAGTACAGACTGTTGAACCAACACTCAGCAGTCCCCACTGGGAGTACAGACTGTTGAACCAACACTCAGCAGTCCCCACTGGGAGTACAGACTGTTGTACCAACACTCAGCAGTCCCCACTGGGAGTACAGTCTGTTGTACCAACACTCAGCAGTCCCCACTGGGAGTACAGTCTGTTGTACCAACACTCAGCAGTCCCCACTGGGAGT
>NW_027037859.1:0-23156 GCF_034236695.1 Oncorhynchus nerka | reverse complement strand
TAAGATATTATAAAGTAAGTAAAGAGATATTATAAGTAAAACAAAGATATTATAAAGAAGTAAGAATATTATAAAAAGTAAAGAGATATTATAGAGAAGCCAAGAAAGCCAAAGATATTATAAGTAGAAAATATTATAAGTAAAAGAAGTAAAGAATATTATAAATAGGAATATTATAAATGATATTATAGAGAGAAGCCAAGAAATGATATTATAAAGTAGATAAACCAAGAAAATATTATAAGTAAAGAATATTATAAAGTAGAAAGCAAAGATATTATAAGTAAGAGATATTATAGAGTAGAGATATGAAAGATATTATAAGCAAATTATAGAGAAGTAAAGAATGTTATGGAAATAGGGAATATTATAAATAAAAGAGAATATTATAAGTAAAGAGATATTATAAGCCAAAGAGAATGAAAGATATTATAAGAAAGGAAAGTAGATATTATAGAAGTAGGAAAGTGAGATATTATAGAGTAGAGAAAGCAAAGAATATTATAGAGAATAGAGATATTATAAATGTAGAAATAGAAATAAATATTATTAGGAATATTATAAATGAAAATATTATAAGAGAAGTAGAATATTAATAGTAGAGGATATTATAGAAATAAAGGATATTATAGATATAAGTAGAGATATTATAAATAGAAACTAGAGATATTATAGTAAAGGAGAGATGTAGAGATTATAGAAAAATGGAGAGATATTATAAATCAAAGATATTATAAGTGAAGAAAAAGAGATATTATAATAAATAAATGCAAGATAAGAATTATAATGGAAAGATAAATAATAAAGATATAAATGATAAAATATTATAAGTAAGAGATATTATAAAGTAAGAGATATTATAAGAAAGAAAGTAAAGAATATTATAAGAGAAGTGGAAGAAGAAGATAATAAGTGATAAGAGATATTATAATAGAAAGATAAAGGATATTATAAGAGATAAAGAATATTATAGAGAAGAAAGTAGAGATATTATAGAGAAGCCAAAGGAGATAAATGATATATTCAAAAAGAGATATTGTAAATAAAGATATTGTAAAGTAAAGAGATATTATAGAATGAAATAAGTATTAAGAGATAAGAGATATTATAAAGCCAAAGAAAGTAAAGAATATTATAAAAAGGAAAGTAAAGAGATATTATAAGTAGAGATATTATAAATATAAAGTAGATATTATAAGTAAAGGAAGTATTATAAGTAAAAATATTATAAATAAGTAGAAATATTATAAATAAAGATATTATAAATAAAGAAGATAAATAAGTAAAGAAAGATATTATAAATGATGATATTATAAATAAAGAATATTAAGAAAAGTATTATAAGTAGAAAGATAAATAAAGAAAGTAAGAGATATTTAGAGAGTAAAGAGATATTAATAGAGATAAAAGGATATTAAAGAGATAAATAGAAATATTATAGGTAGAGAAAATATAGATATTATAGAGAAGTGTATTATAAGTAAATTATAGAAATAAAGATATTATAATATTATTATAAGTGAGATATTATAAGGTAAAGAGATATTATGGAAGAGATAGTAATCGAGATATTATAAGTAAAGAGATATTATATTATAAGTAAGAGATAATATTATAAGTGGAGATAATAAATAAAGAGATATTATATAAGAGAAGTATTATAAATGTAAAGAGATAAATAAATGGTATATTATAAATGGGAGTATTATAGAGTAGAGATATATTATAGATAAGATATTATAGAGAAAAGGAATTATATAAAGAGATAATATTATAAGTAAAGATATTATAAATAAATATTATAAAAGAATATTATAGTAGAGATAAATATAAGTAAGAAATATTATAAGTAAAGGATATTATAGGTAAAGAATTATAAGGATATTATAGAATGTTATTATAGAGTGAGGGATATTATAGAGAAGTAAAGAGATATTATAGAAGTAGAGAATATTATATATTATAGTAAAAACGATATTATAGGAGATATTATAGAAAAGAGATATTATAGAAGTAAAGAGATATTATAAGTAGGGAATATTATAAGTAATAAAATATTATAGAGTAAAGTATTATAAATTTGATAAGGAAATAAAGGCAGAATATTATATTAAAAAGTAGAGATATTATAAGTAAAATATTCTGAATATTATAAAAATAAAGAATATTATAAATGAAAGTAAAGAGATATTATAAATGAGAATGTAAAGTATTATAGAGATATTATAAATGATATTATAAGTAAAGAGATATTATAGTATTATAGATATAAAGAGATATTATAGAATAAAGTAGATATTATAAGAAATAGAGAAGTAGAGATATTATAGAAATAAGGAGATATTATAAGTAGAGATATTATAAGAGGAGTTAAAGGGAGATATTATGGAAGGTCTTAGGATATTATAAAGAGGTAGTAAAGATATTATATAAGGATATTATAAAGTTTAAAGAGCATTATAAAGTAAAGAGATATTAAATAAAGGATATTATATAAAGAGATAAATTGGTAAAGAGATATTATAAAAAGTAAAGAGATATTATAAAGAAGTATTATAGATAAGAGATATTAATAAAGTGTAGAGATATTATAGGTAAAAGTAAAGAGATATTATAAGTGGTAAAGAGATATTATAAGGTAAGTAGGAGATATTATAAATGAGATATTCTAGATAAATAGAAGTAAAAAGGAAAGTAAAGGGATATTATAGTTTATAAAGGGAATATTATAGTATGAGATATTATGGAAGTAAAGAGATTATAGTATTAGATAAAGAATATTATATTAAGTAGAGATATTATGGAAGTAAGAGATAATGTAATAAAGTAGAGATATTAGGTAAGTAAAGAGATATTATAAGGATATTATAGTTTAATGGAAAGTAATCGAATGTTATAAATAAAGATATTATAAGTAAAGAGATATTATAAAGTTTAATAGAATAGATAAGAAGTAAAGAGATATTATAAAGAGAATAGGAGATAAATAAATAGTGAGATATTATAAATGAGATATTATCCGGAGTAGGAGATAAAGAGATATTATGGAGTAGGTAAAGGAGATATTATAGAGAGTAAAGAATATTATAGATATTATGAAGTGGAAAGATATTATAAAAGCAATATTATCCTAGAGATATTATAAGTAAATGATATTATAGAGATAAAAAGAGATATTATAAATGAGTAAGATAATAAAGAATATTATAAGTAAAGAGATATTATAAGTAAAGAATTTAATATTAGTAAGGAAAGTAAGAGATATTATAAGTAAAGAATATTATACAAGAGAATATTATAGAGATATTATAAATAAAGATAATAGAAGAATATTATAAGATATATTATAGTAGAAAGTAAAGAGATATTATAAGAGTAAAGATATTATAAGTAGAGATATTATAGATATTATAGGGAATGTAGAGATATTATAGAGTAAAGAGATATTATAAATAAAGAGATATTATAGAGATATTAAGAGAAAGTAAAGATATTATAAGTAAAGAGATATTATAAGTAAAGGAGATATTATAAAGTAGGAATATTATAATCGAATTATAAAATAAGAGATATTATAAGAAAGTAGAGATATTATAAGTAGATATATTATAAGTAAAAGATATTATAAAGATATTATAAAGTAAAATATTATGTAGAGATATTATAAGAAGTAGATATTATAAGTATTATAAGATAAGAAAATATTATAAATAAAAGTAAAGATATATTATAGATGAAATATTATAAGTGTTAAGAGATATATTATAAGTAAATATTATAAAATAGAGATATTATAAATAAAGATAATAATATATATATTATAAATGAGGAAATCTTCTATTATAAATAGATATTATAAAGTAAAGAGATATTATAAGTAAAGAAAGTAAAGAGATATTATAAAGAAGTAAAGAGATATTATAAAGTAGAAATATTATAAATAAAGAGATATTATAAGTAAAGATATTATAAGTAAAGAATAATAGAATAAAGAGATATAAATGATAATAAAGATATTATAAAGTAAAGAATATTATAAGTAAGGAGATAAAGAGATATTATAGAGAAGTAGAATATTATAAAAAGAAAGTAAGAGATATTATAGTAATAAGTAGATTATAGAGATATAGGAGATATTATAAGAGTAAAGAATATTATTAGTAAGAGATATTATAGAGGAAAGATATTATAGAGATATTATAGGGAAAGTAGAAGTAAAGAGATATTATAGAGGAAGTAAAGAGATATTATAAAGATAGAGAGATATTATAAGTAGAGATATTATGAGAAGAGAATTATAGTAAAGAGATATTATAGAGAAATACAAAGAAAGTAAGAGATATTATAAAGTAAAAGGAAAGTATATATTATAAAAAGTAGATATTATAAATAAAGAGATATTATAAAGTAAAGATATTATAAAAAGAAAAGCAAAATATTATAAGAGAATAAAGGGAAAGTAGGGAATATTATAAGAATAAAGAGATATTATAAAAGTAAGGAATTATAAGTAAAGATATATTATAAATGCCAAAGAAAGTAGAGATATTATAAATTAGAAAGTAAAGAATATTATAAGAAGTAAAGATATTATATTATAGAAATAAAGATTATAAAGTAAAGATATTATAGAGTAAAGAGATATTATAAATAAAGAGATATTATAAGATATTAAAGTAAAGATATTATAAATGAAATATTATAAATAAAGATAGTAAAGAGAATATTATAAGTAAAGATATTAAGAGTAAAGATATTATAGAGATAAAGAGAATATTATAAAGTAAGAGATATTATAAAGATAAAGAGATATTATAAATAGAGAGAAATAGAATATTATAAAGTAATATTATAGTAGAGATATTATAAAGTAGAAAGTAAAGAGATATTATAAGAAGTAATATTATAGTAAAGAGATATTATAGAGTAGGAATATTATAAAGTAAAGAGATATTATAGAGTAAGAGAATATTATAGAGAAGTAGAGATATTATAGATATATTATGGAAGAGATATTATAATACTTGAATATTATAAGGTAGATATTATAAGTAAAGAGATATTATAATATTATAAGTAAAGATATTATAGAGTAAAGAGATATTATAAATAGAAGAGATATTATAAGTAAAGAAATAAAGAGATATTATAAAAATAAAAGATATTATAAGAATAAGAGATAAGTAAGATATTATAAATAAGAGAATTATAAATAGAATATTATAGAAGTAGGAAAGTAGAGATATTATAGAAGTAAAGAGATATTATAGAAGTAAAGATATTATAGAAATAAGAGATATTATAAGTAGAGAGATATTATAAATAAAGAATTAGTAAGATATTATAGAGTAGTGAGATATTATAAGTAGATATTATAAGTAAGAGATATATTATAAATAGAATATTATAAAGTAGTAGAGTATTATAAAAGAAAACAAAGATATTATAAAGTAAAGAATATTATAAATGTAAAGATATTATAGAAGTAGATATTATAAAGTGGGAGATATTATAAGTAAGAGATATTATAAATAGAAAGTGAAGTTGATATTATAGAAACTAGAGATATTAGATATTATAGAAGTGAGGATGTTATAAGTAGGGGAGAGTAAAGAGATATTATAGAAGTAAAGAGATATTATAGAAATAAAAAAGTAAAGAATATTATATAAAGAGATATTATAAAAGGTAGAGATATTATAAGTAAAGAGATATTATAATTATAAATGAAAGGAATATTATAAATAAGGATATTATAAATAAATATATAGAGATATTATAGAGAAGTTAAGAGATATTATAAAGTAAAGATATTATAAGTAAAGATATTATAAATAGATATTATAAATAAATATTATAAAGATATTATAAAGAGATATTATAGAGAAGTAAAGGATATTATAGGGAAAAAGAAAGATATT
Organism: Oncorhynchus nerka; assembly: GCF_034236695.1. Classification (NCBI taxonomy): domain Eukaryota; kingdom Metazoa; phylum Chordata; class Actinopteri; order Salmoniformes; family Salmonidae; genus Oncorhynchus; species Oncorhynchus nerka. Next base: position 17,235 of record NW_027037859.1, on the reverse strand, counting down.
ATAAAGAAAATAGATAAGTAAAGTAAGGATATTATAAGTAAGAGATATTATAAGAAAGAATATTATAAGGGGAAAGTAAAGTAAAGAGATATTATAGTAAAGATATTATAGAAGTAAAGAGATATTATAAGTAAATATTATAAGAGAAAAAATATTATAGAATTAAAGTAGAATATTATAAAGTAAAGAATATTATAGAGAGGAGAATATTATAGAAAGAATAATATCTATAAGGAAGATATTATAAGTATTATAAGAGAATATAGGGATATTATAGATAAAAAAAGATATTATAAGTAAAGAGATATTATAGTCAAGATATTATAAATAAAGGGATAATAAATAAGAAAATATAAATGAGAATATTATAGTCTAGAGATATTATAAAGTAAAATATTATAGAGTAAATTAAAAGATATTATAAGTAAAAGATATTATAAAGGGAATAATATTAAAGTAGAATATAAATGATATTATAGAAGTAGGGAATATAGGAAAGGATAAGAGAAGAAAGTAAAGAGATATTATAATAGAAGAATATTATATTAAAGAGATAAAGAGATATTATAAAGTAAGAGATAATATAAAAGTAAAGAGATATTATAGAGATAAGAAAGTAGTAATATTATAAATATAAGATAGGGAATATTATAAGTAGAAAGTAGAGATATATATTATAGAGTCTATTATAAATGTTAAGAGAAGTAGAATTATAAGTAAAGAGATATTATAAAAGTAGAGATAATATAGAAATATATATAGAAAATAAAGAGAATATTATAAAAGTAATAAGAAGTAATTTATTATAAAGAATAATAGAAATTATAAGTAAAATATTATAGAAAGTAAAAAATATTAAAGAAGAAATAGAGATATTATAGAATAGAGATAATAGTAAAGAGATATTATATTAAGTAAAGAGATATTATAAGAAGCCAAAGTAAAGATATTATAAACTATAAAATATTATTAAAGAATAAAGAGATATTATAGAGATATTATAGTAAAGAGATATTATAAATGTTATAAGATATTAAAAAAAGATATTATAAAGTAGATATTATAAATATTAAAAGTAAAGAATATTATAAATAGGGAAATAAGAGATATTATAAGTAAAGAAATATTATAAGTAAAGAGAGATATTATAAGTAGAAAAGTAGAATATTATAAATAGATATTATAAAGATATTATAAGTAAGATATGAATATTATAGAGATATTATAATAAAGTAGAATATTATAGAATATTATAAGTAAAGAGATATTATAAAGAGATATTATAGAGAAGTCAATAATAAATGGATATTATTATAGTAAGTAGAGATATTATAGAAAGTAAAGAGATATTATAAGTTAGAATATTATAAATATTATAAATAGATATTATAAGTAAGAATATTATAGAAAGTAAAGATATTATGAAGAGATATTATAAGTAAGTAGAGATATTATAGGTATATTATAAGTAGAGATATTATAAAGATAAAGAAAGTAAAGAGATATTAATATAAAGTAAAGATATTATAAGTAATATAAAGTAAAGATATTATAAGTAAGGATATTATAAAATGAAAGATATTATAAGAAAGTAAGAGATATTATAAGATATTATAAGTAGAGATATTATAAGTAAATATTATAAAAGTAAATGGAGATATTATAAATGGAATAAAGAGATATTATAAAAGAGATATTATAAATGTAAGAGATATTATAAAGTAAAGTAATATTATAAATAAGGTAAAGATAATAAATATTATAGAAAAAATATTATAAATGAAAGAATATTATAGAGAAGTAAAGATATTATAAATAAAATATTATAAGAAAGGAAATAAAGAGATATTATAAAATGGAATATTATAATGTAGAAATATTATAAAGTAGAGATATTATAGAGATAATTAGAAAGAAGATATTATAGAGATATTATAAGAAGTAGTAAAGATATTATAAATAGAGATGTTATAAGTAAAGAGATATTATAGTAGAGGATATAAAGAGATATTATAGTTAAAGAAGAATAGAAATTATAGTAAGATATTATAAGTAAGAGATATTATAAAGTAAAGATACCAATAATGTAAAAAATAAAGAGATATTATAAGTAAAGATATTATAGAAATGTAAATAAATATTATTAGTAAAGAGATAAAATATTATAAGTACAAAGAATAAAGTATTATAGAGATATTATAAATAATAAATAATAATAAAGGATATTATTATAAGTAAGGATAAAGTATTAAGAGATATTATAAATAAAGTAAAGAATATTATAAGTAAATATTAAGAGATATTATAAGATAAAGATATTATAAAGAAGAGTAATAAAGATATTATAGTAGGGGAAAGTAAAGAATTATAAGAGATATTAAGTAAAGAGATATTATAGAAATGTAAAGAGATATTATAGAAGTAGAATATTATATTAGAATAGAGATATTATAAGTAAAGATATTATAAGTTAGTAGAGATATTATAAGATATTAGAGATATTATATAAATGAAAGTAAAGAGATATTATAAGTAAAAGATATTTATAAGTAAAGAATATTATAAATAAAGAGATAATATATTATAAATAAAGAGAATATTATAGAAATAAAGAGATATTATAAATAAGAGATATTATATTATAGAAAGTAGAGATATTATAAGTAAAGAGATATTATAGATAAAAGTAAAGAGATATTATAAATAAAGAGAATATTATAAAGTAAAGAGATATTATAAAAAGTAAAGAGATATTAAGTAAGATATTAAAATAAAGATATTATAAAGAAAAGTAAAGATATTATAAGTAAAGGGAATATTATAAATAAAAGTAAAGATAAATATATAAATAAAGAGAATTATAATAAATGTAAAGTAAATTATAGAAAGTAAAGATATTATAAGGATATTATAAGAAGTAAAGGAGAGATATTATAGAAAGGTAAAGAGATATTATAGAAGTAAAGAAAGATATTATAAATTGAAGTAAAAATATTATAAAGAGAAGAATATTATAAATAAAGAGATATTATAAAGTAAAGGAATAAGAGATATTATAAATAGAGATATTATGGAAGTAGAGATATTATAAATAAAGTAAATATTATAAAGTAGATATTATAAATGGCAAAGATATTATAAAATTATAAGTAGAGATATTATAATAAAGTAAAGAATATTATAAAGTAAAGGAAAATAAAGTAAAATGAGATATTATAAAGGTAGGGAGATATTATAGTAAAGGAGATATTATAAATAAAAAAGAAAGAATATTATAAAAATAAAGAGAAATATTATAGAGAAAAATAATAGTAAAGATATTATAGTAAAGTAAGAGATATTATAAAGTGAGAGATATTATAGAAATAAAACTAGGATAATAGGAATGTAAAGAGATATTATAAGTGTAAAATATTATAAGAGATAAAGAAAATATTATAGTAAAGGATATTATTATAATAAAAGTAAAGAATTATAAATAAGAGATAATAGTAAAATATTATAGAGGAGATATTATAAAGTAAAGAGATATTATGTAAAGTAAAAGAATAATAGTAGATATTATAAGGTAGTAAAGTAGAGATATTATAGTAGAGAGATATTATAAAGTAGAATATTATAAGTAAGAATATTATAAGTGAAGTAGATATTATAAATATAATGAAAGTAAAGATATTATAGAGTAAAAGAGAAGATATTATAAAGAAAAAATATAAATTATAAATATTATAAGTAAAGAATATTATAAAAAAAATATAAAGATATTATAGAGAAAGTAAAGAGATATTATTAAAGAGAAAGAGAAGATATTATAAATAAAGAGATATTATAAATAAAGAGATATTATAAGTAAGATATTATAATAAAGAGATATTATAAAAAGGAATAAAGATATATAAAGTAAAATATTATAAATTAAAGAATATTATAAATGTAAAGAATATTATATATATAAGATATTATAAATGTAAAAGATATTATAAATAAATAGAATATTATAGAAGTAAAGTAAAGATAATTATAAAGATATTATAAAGAAAGTAATAATATTATATAAAGAAAGATATTATAAAATAAAGAATATTATAGATAAAGAGATATTATAAGTAAGAAAAAGTAAAGATATATTATAAAGTAAAAGTAAGATATTATAAAAGTAAAGAGATATTATGATATTATAAAGAGATATTATAAATAGAAATTATATTATAAAGTAAAGAGATATTATAAATCTAAAGAAAGTAATAAATGAGAGATATTATAAGTAAAGTAAAGAGATATTATAATAAAGAAAGTAAAGATTATTATAAAGATAAAATAGAGATATTATAAGAATAAAGAATATTATAAGTAAAGAGATATTATAAGTAAAGTAGAGATATTATAAGGAAAGAGATATTATAAAGAGATAATTATAAAAGTAAGAATATTATAAGTAGAAGGATATTATAAGTAAAGAGATATTATAAAGTAAGAGATATTATAAATAAGAGATATTATAAAAGAATATTATAAATAAGTAAAGATATTATAAAAGTAAAGGAAAAGTAAAGAGATATTATAAATAAAGGAAGTAAAGAATATTATAAGTAAAGAGATATTATAGAAATAGAGATATTATAAATAAAGAGATATTATAAAAGTAAAGATATTATAGAGAAAGTAAAGGATATTATAAGATAAAATATTATAAGTAAAGAGATATTATAAAGTAAGAAAATAAAGATATTATAAATAAAAGATAAAAAGTATTATAAAATAAAGAGATATTATAAATAAAGGAAGTAATATTATAAGTAGAATATTATAAAGTAGATATTATAGAGATATTATGGAAAGTAAATAAGAGATATTATAAATAAAGAGATATTATAAATAAAAATTATAAGTAAAGATATTATAAGTATAATATTATAAATAAAGAGATATTATAAGTAAAGAGATATTATAGAGTAAGAGATATTATAGTAGAAGTAGAGATATTATAGAATATTATAAATTAAGATATTATAAAGAGATATTATAAATAAAGAGATATTATAAAAGAAAGTAAAGAGATATTATAAGTAAAGTAAGATATTATAGAATAGAATAATAAATAATATTATAAATATAGAAAGTAAAGAGATATTATAAATAAAGATATATTAGAGATATATAAAGATATTATAGAAAGTAAAGAGATATATATAAAGTAAAGAATATTATAAAAAATATTATAAAGTAAAGAGATATTATAGTAAAGAGATATTATAAAGGGATAAAAAGATATTATAAGTAGTAAAGAGATATTATAAAGATAAATATTATAAGATATTATAAAGAGATATTATAAGTAAAGATATTATAAAAGGATAAAGAGATATTATAAATAAAAGATATTTATAAAGATATTATAAATAAAGAATTATAGAAGAATATTATAAATAAAGAGATATTATTATTATAAGAATAATAGAGATATTATAAGAAATGATATTATAAAAATATTATAAGAAAGTAAAGAGATATTATAAATGAAATAGTAAAGAGATATTATAGAGTAAAGAGATAATAATAAGAGATATTATAGAGAAGTAAAGAGATATTATAAATCTAAGATATTATAAAGTAAAGAGATATTATAAATAGAGATAAATAAGAAGTAAAGTATTAAAAAGTAGAGAGATATTATAAAGTAAAGATATATTATAAATAAAGAGATATTATAAAGAAGTAGAGATATTATAAATAAGTAAAGAATATTATAAAGTAGAATATTATAAAATAAAAAGAATATTATAAATAAAGAGATATTATAAAGTAAAGAGATATTATAAATAAGAATATTATAGAGTAAAGAGATATTATAAATAGTAAAGATATTATAAAGTAAAGAGATATTATAGAATAAAGAATATTATAAATATTATAGAGATATTATAAGTAAAGATATATTATAAATTATAGAAAGTAGAGATATTATAAAGATAATAAGAAATATTATAAGTAAAGAATATTATAATATTATAGTAAAGAATATTATAGAGAAGTAAAGATATTATAAATAAAGAGATATTATAGAGAAGTAAGAAGTAAAGATATTATAGAATAAAGAATATTATAAGAAGCAAATATTATAGAGTAAATATATTATAAAGTAAATATTATAAATAAAATATTATAGAATGTAAAGAAAAAAGAGATATTATAAGAAAAGAAGTAAAGATATTATAGAGGAAAAGATATTATATAAAGTAAAGATATTATAATAAAGTAAAGAGATATTATAAAAGAATAATAAGTAAAGATATTATAAAGATAAATAAAGATATTATAGAAAGTAAAGAGATATTATAAATAAGAGATATTAAAGAGAATATTATAGATATTATAAAAGTAAAGAGATATTATAAGTAGATATTATAAATTATAGTAAAGATATATTATAGAGAAAGATATTATAGTAAAGAGATATTATAGAATAAAGAATATTATAAATGTAAAGATATTATAAAATATAAAGATATTATAAAGTAAAGAGATATTATAAGTAAAGAGAATATTATAAAAAGTAATAGAGAATTATAAAGTAAAGAATATTATAAATAAAGTTATAAAGTAAAGAATATTATAAATAGGAAATTATAAATGAGTAAAGAGATATTATAAGAAGAAGAGATATTATAAAGTAAAGAGATATTATAAAGTAAAAAAAGATATTATAAATAAAGATATTATAAGTAAAGAGATATTATAAGTAAAAAGAGATATTATAAGTTAGAGATATTATAAATAAAGATATTATAAAGTAAAGAATATTATAAAAGTAAATATTATAAATAAAATATTATAAGAAGTAGAGATATTATAAAGTAAAAATAAAGATATTATAGATATAAAAAGTAAATATTATAAATAAAGTATTATAGAGATATTATAAAGTAAAGAGATATTATAAGAGTAAAGATATTATAAAGTAAAGAGATATTATAAGAAAAGTAAGAGATATTATAAGTAAAGAGATATTATAAGTAAAGTAAGAGATATTATATAATAAGATAAATATATAAGTAAATAGTATTATATAATAAAGAGATATTATAAAGTAAATAATATAAAGAGATATTATAAATAAATAGATATTATAAATAGAGATATTATAAATAAGTAGGGATTATAAATATATTATAGAAAAGATATTATAAGATATTAAAGTAAAGATATTATAAATAAGTGAAAGTAAGAGATATTATAAGTAAAGGATATTAAGATATTATAGAATAAATATATTAAAATATTATAAAGGAAAGATAATAAAGAGAGATATTATAAATATTATAAGTAAGAGATATTATAGATAAGTAAAGATATTATAGAGTAAAATTAGATATTAAGAGATATATTATAGAGAAGTAAAGAGATATTATAAAGAATAGAAGTAAAGATATTATTATAGAAGTAAAGTAATAATGAGATATTATAAATGTAAAGTAAAGATATTATAAAGTAAAGATATTATAAAGTAAAGAGATATTATAAGTAAAGAATATTATAAGTAAAATATTATAAATAAAGATATTATAAAAAGTAAAGATATTATAAGAAAAGATATTATAGAAGTAAAGATATTATAAATAAAGAGATATTATAAGTAAAGAATATTATTATAGAGATATTATAGAAAGTATAAAGTAAAGATATTATAGAAAAGATATTATAAATAAGATATTATAAGTAAAAGAAATATTATAGAAAGTAAAGAGATATTATAAATATTATAGAAAGAATATTATAAATAAAGATATTATAAATAAAAGAGATATTATAAATAAGTAAAGATATTATAAATGAAAAAAGATATTATAAGTAAAGATATTATAAATAAGAAATATTATAAAAGAAAATATTATAAAGATATTATAAATAAGATAAAGAAGATATTATAAATAGAAAATAAGTAGAATTATAAAGAATAAAATGAAGAAATATATTATAAAAAAGATATTATAGAAAGTAAAAATATTATAAATCTAGAAAATAAATAAAGATATATTATAAAGTAATAAGAAAGAATATTATAAGTAGAAATATTATAAAGTAAATATATAAAGTAAAGAGATATTATAAGTAAAGATATTATAAGTAAAAGAATATTATAAAATAAGATATTATAAATAAAGAAGATATTATAGAATAGAATATTATAAGAAAAGATATTATAAAAAGATAATAAAAATATTATAAAAAGAAGTAAAGATATTATAAGTAAAGAAAGAAGATATTATAAAAGATAATAAATTAAAAATATTATAAAAGTAAAGAGATATTATAAAGAGAATATTATAAGTAAGAGATATTATAAACCAAAGATATTATAAATAAAGAGATATTATAAAAGTATTATAAGAGATATTATAAAGTAAAGAGATATATAAATAAGAGATATTATGAAGAAAGATAATAAAGATAAAGGAATATTATAGATATTATAAAGATATTATAAAGTAGAGATATTAAAGTAGATATTATAAATAAAGTAAAGGATATTATATTAAAGAATTAAAGAGATATTAAGGAAAAAATGAGATATTATAGAAAGTAGATATTATGGAGAATCTAAAAGGATATTATAAGAAAGAAGCAAGGGGATATTATATAAAGAAAGTAAAGAATATTATAAGTCTAATATTATAGAAAGTAAAAGAGATATTATAAAGAAAATGTAGAGATATTATAAAGTAAAGATATTATAAATTAAGTAGTAAGATATTATAAAAGTAGTAGAGATATTATAAGATAAAGAGTAATATTATAGATAAAAAGTAGAGATATTATAGGTAAAGATATTATAAATAGGGATATATATATAGGATGTTATAAAGAAATAAAGTTATTATAATAGGATATTATAAGTAAAGATATTATAGTAAAGTAAAGAGATATTATAAAAAAGGATAAAAAGATATTATAATCTAAGAAAATAAAGAGATATTATGGCCAAAGTAGATATTATCTAAAGGAATATTATAAATGGTAAAGATATTATAGAAATAAAGAGATATTATAGAAAATAAATATTATAAAGTAAAGGAAAGAGATATTAAAGGAGATATTATAAGTAAAGATATTATAAATCTAAAGAAAAGTAAAGAGATATTATAGAATAAATAAGAGATATTATAAGAAAGTAATTGATTATTATAGAGTAAAGAGATATTATAAATAAAGAGATATTATAAATAAATATTATAAAGAAAGGAAAAGGAATATTATAAATAGGGAATATTATGGAGAATAGATATTATAGAAAAGAGAATAGAGATATTATTATAAATAAAAATATTATAAGTAAGAAAATAAAGAGATATTATGGAGTAAAGATATTATAAAAGAGATATTATAAAATAAAGAGATATTATATAAAGTAGAAATAGTAAAGATATTATAAAGTAGGATATTATAAAAAGATAATATATATTATAGAGAAATAAATAAATATTATAAAGGAAAAGATATTATAAATGAAAGTAAAGAGATATTATAAGTTAATAAAGAAGATATTATAGAGATATTAAAAGTAAAATATTATAGAGTAAAGAGATATTATAAGATATTATAGAAAGTAAAGTATTATAAAGTAAAAGATATTATAAATTAGAAAAGTAAAGAATATTATAAAGATAATATAAAGTAAAGAGATATTATAAGTAATATTATAGAATAAAGTAGATATTATAGATAAAGAGATATTATTATAGAAGTAAAGAGATAGAAGTAAGAGATATTATAGTAAAGAGATATTATAAGTAAAGAGATATTATAAAGTAAAGATATTATAAGAAAGATATTATAAAGTAATAAGATATTATAAATAAAGATATTATAAAGTAAAGAGATATTATAAGGATATAAAGTAGATAATATAAAGAGATATTATAAATTAGAAAGTAAAGATAATATATAAATATTATAAGAAAGAGATATTATAAAGTGGAAGAGATATTATAAATAAAAGATATTATAAGTCTAAAGAGATATTATAAAGTAATATTATAAATATAAGTAAAGATATTATAGAAGATAAATGTAAAGAAATAAAGATATTAAAGTAGATATTATAATAAGATAAATCGTTATAAAATAAAGAAATAAAGAGATAATTATTATAGAAAATTAAGTAAAGATATTATAGATAAAGAGATAGATAAGTAAAGATATTATAAAAGTAAAGATATTATAAGTGAAAGTAAAGATATTATAAATAAAGTAAGAGATAATGTAAAGTAAAGAGATATTATAATAAAGAATAGATAAGTAGAGATATTATAGAGATATTATAATGTCCTATTAAGAAAAGAGATAATAATAAAAATATTTATAAAGTAAAGAGATATTATAAAAAAGAATAAAGATAAGTAATATTATAAATAAAGGATAAGATATTATAAGTAAAGTAAATAAAGATATTATAAATGAAAAGATATTATAAAAATAAGAGATATTATAAATAAATATTATAAGATAAAATAAAGAGATATTATAAATAATAAATGAAAGTAAAGATATTATAAAGTAAAGATATTATAAATAAAGAATATTATAAATGAAAAGAATAAATAAATTATAAATAAGAAGATATTAAATAGTAAAGAGATATTATAAAAATAAAAGAGATATTATAAATAAAAGTAAAGAGATATTATAAATAAAAGAATATAAAGTAAAGAGATATTATAAGAATAAAGAAAGATATTATTATAAAGTAGAAATTATAGAATAAAGATATTATAAGTAATGAGATATTATATATTATAAGTAGAGATATTATAAAAAGGATAAAGGAAGAAGAGATATTATAGAGTAAAGATATTATAAGTAAAGAAATAAATAAAGTAAAGAGATATTATAAATAAAGATATTATAAAGAAAGTAAAGATATTATAAAGTAAGAATATTATAAATAAGAAAGTAAGAGATATTATAAAGTAAAGATAAATAAATTAAAGATCTATTATTAGAAGTAAGGAAAGTAAAGATATTATAGAGATAAAGTAAAGATATTATAAAAGTAAAGAGATATTATAGAGTAAAGAGATATTATAAAGAAAGAGATATTATAGAAATAAATGTAAAGAATAATAAAGTAAAGAGATATTATAGAGAAGTAAAATATTAAAGAGATATTATAAGAATAAAGATATTATAAGTAATAGAAAGTAATAGATAAAAGAATATTATAAGTAGAGATATTATAAGTAATATTATAAATAAGGAAAGTAAAGAGATATTATAAATCTAAAGTAATATTATAGAATAAAGAGATATTATAAGATAAAGAAAGGAAGAAAGAGATATTATAAAGAGAAAGAAATATTATAAGGTAAAGAGATATTATAAATAAAGTAGATAATGAAGTAAAGAAAATATTATAAGTAAAGATAATAGAGATATTATAGAATAAAGATATTATAGAGAAAAATATTATGAAAGATATTATAAGATAAAGTAGATATTATAGATGTAAAGATATTATAATAAAGAGATAAAATATAAAAGTAAAATATTATAGAGAAAGTAAAGATATTATAAAAGAAATAAAGAGATATTATAAAGAAAGAAAGATAAATTATTATAAGAAAGAAAGATATTATAAATTAATAAAGATATTATAAATGAGATAATATATAAATGCAAAGATATTATAAATAAGAAAGTAAAGAGATATTATAAAGTAAATGAAATAAATTAAAGAAAGTAAGATATTATAAGTAAAGATAAGCAAAGTAATAGAGATATTAAAGTAAAGAGAATATTATAAATAAAGAGATATTATAGAGATAATAAGTAAGATATTATAAATAAAGGAAAGATATTATAAATAAAGAATATTATAGAGAAGATATTATAAGTAAAGAGATATTATAGATAAAGAGATATTATAAAAGTAAAGAGATATTATAATCTAAGTAAATAGAGATATTATAGTCCGAGTAAAGAGATAATATTATAAGGAAGTATTATATAAAAGAAATTATAAATTAAAGAAGTAAAGAGATATTATAAATAAAGTAAAGATATTATAAATAAGAAAGTAAAGATATTATAAGAATAAAGATATTATAAGTAAAGATATGTAAAGTAAGAATATTATAAGAAATAAAAAGATATTATAAATGTAAAGAGATATTATAAATAAGAGATATATTATAAATGTAAAGTAATAGATATTATAAGAGAGAATATTATAAAAGATATATTATAGAGAAAGAAAGATATTATATAAAAGTAAAGATATTATAAGTAAAGAGATATTATAATATAAATTAAAGGAAAGTAAAGATATTATAAGTAGAAAATATTATAAGAATATTATAAATGGAAAGGAGATATTATAAAAGTAAAGATAATATATAGAGATATTATAAAGTAAAGATATTATAAAATAAATAAGAGATATTATAGAGATATTATAGGAAAGTAAAGAGATATTATAAGTAATAGAGATATTATAAGTAGAGATATTATTATAAGATATTAGTAAAGATATATAAGAGATAAAGAGATATTATAAGAAAGTAAAGATATTATAAAGTAAAGAGATATTATAAAGTAAGAGATATTATAGAATAAAGGGAAAGTAGAATATTATAAGAAATGTAAGATATTATAAATAAAGAGATATTATAGATGGAAAGATATTATAGATAAAGATATTATAAAAAAGTAAAGATATTATAAATAAGAGATATTATAAATAAAGAGATATTATAAGTAAAGAAAATATTATAGATAAAGAGATATTATAAGTAGAGATATTAGTAATAAGAAGATAATATAAAGATATTATAAGTAAAGAGATATTATAGTAATAAGAGATATTATAAATCGGAAAGTAAAGAGATATTATAAATAAATATTATTATAAGTAAAGATATTATAAGTAAAGATATTAGTAAGTAGAGATATTATAGAGATAAAGGATATTATAGAGATAAATGATAATAAATGAGATATTATAAATATTATAGTTAGGAATATTATAAAAGAGATATTATAGAGATAAAGATATTATAATGGAAGTAGAAGATATTATAAGAGAAGTAAAGAGATATTATAAATAGGCAATATTATAAGATATTATAAATTAAAGAAAGTAAAGATATTATAGAAAGTATATATATAAGTAAAGAGAATATTATAAGTAAAAGTAAAGAGATATTATAAAGTAAAGATATTATATAAATAAAGAATATATTATAAAGAAAGTAAAGAAAATAAAGAGATATTATAAATGTAAAAGAGATATTATAAAGTAGAATATTATAAATAGAGATATTATAAAGTAAGAGAAAGTAAAGGAATATTATAAAAAGAAAGATATTATAAATTAGAAAATGAGAGATATTATAAATGAAAGTAAAGGGATAATATTATAAATAGAGATATTATAAGATATTATAGATAAGTATTATAAAGTAGATATTATAGAAAGGAGATATTATAAAGAAGTAAAGAGATATTATAGAGAAAGTAGAGATATTATAAGTAAAGATATTATAAATAAAGAGATATTATAAGAAGAGATATTATAAATAAATTATAAAGAGATATTATAAATAAAGAAGTAAAGATATTATAAATGAATATAGAGATATTATAAGTAAAGAGATATTATAAAGAGATATTATAAAGGAAGGTAAGTAGAGATATTATAAGGTAAAGAGATATTATGAAATAAAGAGATATTATAAGTAAAAGATATTATAAGGCCAAGAATATTAAAGAAATATTATAAGATAAGCCAAAGAGAATATTATAAAGTAAAGAGATATTATAAATGTAAAGAAATAAGAGATATTATAAATTAAAGAGTAAAGAAATATTATATAGAAGTAAAGAGATATTATAAAAGAGAATATTATAAATGACAAGTAAAAATTTATAAGTAAAGAGATATTATAAGTAAAGAGATATAGAAGATAAAGATATTATAAAGTAAAAGAATATTATAAATTAGAAGAAGTAAAGATATTATAAATTAGTAGAGATAAAGAGATATTATAAGTAAAGATATTATAGAATAAGAGATATTATAGAAGTAAAGATATTATAAATTAAAGAAAGATAAATGGGAATTTATTATAGAGTGTCGAGATAATAGAAGAAAGAGATATTATAAGTAAAGAGATATTATAGAGTAAGAGATATTATTATAAGATAAAGATATTATAAGTAAATATTATTAGAAAGATATTATAAGTAGAAGTAAAGAGATATTATAAGAAGAAGAGATATTATAAATAAAGAATATTATAGAATAAAGATATTATAGAATAAAGATAATTATAAGATATTATAGATGTAAAGAGATATTATAGTAAAGAGATATTATAAGATAATAGAGATATTATAAATAAAGATATTATAAATTAAAGTAATAAGTAGATATTATAAGTAAAGATAAGAATATTATAGATAGTAGAAGATATATTATAAAGAGATATTATAAAAGTAAAGAGATATTATAAAGTAAAGAGATATTATAAATTATAGAAAGAATATTATAAATAAGAGATATTATAAAGAATATTATAGAAAAGGAGATATTAGAAACTAGGAGATATTATAATAGTAGAGAATTATAAGTAAAGATATAATATAGGAAAGTAAAGGAAAATAAAGAGATATTATAAATTAAAGAAAGTAAAGAGATATTATAAATAAGGAAAGTAAAGATATTATAAGTAAAGGATATTATAAATAGAATGTAAGATATTATAAGTAAAGAGATATTATAAATAAAGATATTATAAACAAAGAAAGTAAGAGATATATATAAAGATATTATGAAATAGAAAGTATGAATGTAGAATATTATAAATAGAAGTAAAGATATTATAAGAAAGATATTATAAATGAAAAGTAAAGATATTATAAAGAAAGAAAGAGAGATATTATAAATGAAGAAATATTATAAATTAAGAGATATTATAGAGAAATGAAATAAGGAAAGTAAAGATATTATAAAAGAATATAAATTGTAAGAGATATTATAAATGAGTAAGGAATATTATAAGTAAAGAGATATTATAAGAGAAATAAAGAATGTAAAGAGATATTATAAGAAGCCAATATTATAGAATAAGAATGTAGTATATAGTAAAGAGATATTATAAATAAAGAATATTATAAGTAAAGAGATATTATAAATAAAGTAAGAATATTATAAGTAAAGAGATATTATAAGTAAAGAGATATTATAAGAATAAAGATAATAGAAAATAAAGAGATATTATAAATAAGAATAACATAAGTAAAATATTATAGAAAGTAAAGAGATATTATAAGTAAAGAGATATTATAGAAGCAAAGATATTATAGTAGAGATATTATAGTAAAGAGAAGAGAGATATTATAGAAAGATAAAGAGATATTATAAATGAGGAATATTATAGATAAAGATATTATAAAGTAAAGAGATATTATAAGTAAAGGGAAAAGATATTATAGAGAAAAAGGAAAGTAAGAGATATTATAAAAGTAAAGAAATTAAAGAAATATTATAGAGTAAAAGAATATTATAAGTAAAGATATTATAAGTAAGGGATATTATAAGTAAAGAGATATTATAGAAAATAGAATATTATAGATAAGAGATATTATAAAAAGAGATATTATAAAGATATTATAGAATGGAAAGTAAAGAGATATTATTAGATATTATAAAGTAGAGATATTATAGTAAGAAAATAAAGAGATATTATAAACAAAGGAAAGTAGAGATATTATAAGTAAAGAGATATTATAGAGAAGTAGAGATATTATAAAAATAGGAATATTATAAATTAAAGATATTATAGAATATTATAAGTAAAGAAAGAAAGAGATATTATAAATGGGAAAGTAAAGAGATATTATAAGTAAAGATATTATAGTAAAGAGATATTATAAATAATAGAGATATTATAGAGAAGCAAAGAATATTATAAATAGAATATTATAGATATTATAGAGAATAAAGATATTATAAGCCAAAAGTAAAGAGATATTATAGAGTAGAGATATTATAAAGAAGGAAAGAGATATAAGAGATATTATAGGCCAAAGTAAAGAGATATTATAAAGTAAGAAGATATTATAAATGAAAGGAAATAGATATTATAAATTAAAGGAAAGTAAAGATATTATAAATAAGTAAAGAAGATATTATAAATAGATATTATTATAAGGAAAGAAAGTAAAGATATTATAAAGTAAAAGTAGAATATTATAAAAAAGATATTATAAATAGGAAAAGTAAGAATATTATAGAATAAAAGATAATATAAATGAAAGTAATATTATAAATAAGAGATATTATAAATAAATGAAAAGTAAAGAGATATTATAAATAAAGAAATATTATAATACAAATAAATAGAGATATTATAAATGAGAAGAAGTAGATATTATAGAGAAGTAAAGAAAGTAAGTAGATATTATAAAGAAGTAGAGATATTATAAATAAAGAGATATTATAAATTAAAGAAAGTAAAGTATTATAAATGCCAAAGAGATATTATAAGTAAAGGGAATATTATAAGTAAAGGGAAAGTAGGGATATTATAAAAGTAAAGAGATATTATAAATTAGAAGTATATTATAATAAGTAAAAGGATATTATAGATAGAGAGATATTATAAGTAAAGAATATTATAAAGAGATATTATAGAAGAAGCCAAAGAAAGAAGATATTATAAGCAAAGAGATATTATAAGTAAAGAGATATTATAAGTAAAGAGATAATATAAAGTAAGAGGATATTAGAGATATTAGAAAGTAGAGATATTATGGAATATTATAAGGAAATATTATAAGTAAAGATATTATAGTAAAGAGATATTATAGAAGTAAAATATTATAAATTAAGAAAGTAAGGAATATTATAAGTAAAAGTAAAGATATTATAAATAGAGATATTATAAATAGAGAATATTATAAATAAAAGTAAAGATAATTATATAAATTAAAAGATTATAAAGAGATATTATAAATATAGTAAAGAGATATTATAAAAAGAAAGTAAAGAGGATATTATAAATGAGATATTATAAGTAAGATATTATAAGTAGAGATATTATAAATTAAAAGTAAAGGAATATTATAGAGAAAGTAAATATTATAAAGTAAAGAGATATTATAAATAAAGAGAAGTAAAGAGATATTATAAATAAAGAAGAAGTAGGAATGTCTCAAGTAAGAGATATTATAAAT
>NW_027037858.1:0-23146 GCF_034236695.1 Oncorhynchus nerka | reverse complement strand
GTATACTTCATTCGTTTTCGTAACCCCAACATTGACCAATGCGTGAGTACTCTTTTAAATATATTCAACTATTATGATATTATGCAATATGATGGCTGCTTACAACTGATATTCTATAATAGGTGGCTCTTCAATATTAGATGACTATGATATGGTAATGTACAAATAAATTATTTATACAAACATGATGACTGTAATCAAGTGACTATGCAATATATTATTATTGGTGACTGTCTTAATGATGGCTGCTATCAGTTGTTTCTGTCGTGTTCAACTAATATAGACTCTTGTCGATGTTTATTACAATATCTTTAATGCAATATGATACAAACAATGCAATAAAGGTTCCTTTAATAAGATGTTTAAACAATATCGACTGTACAATGATATTATTACAAATATACTGACTATACCATCCTCTCATTATTCTGCAATGATATGGCTGCTTACAATCGATGACTGTAATGTGATACAAATAGGTATTCAATGTTATTTCTTTGACCAGATGACTCTTACAATATGACCACGCCAATGTAAGATAAACATACAATAAGACATTCATAATATCTAATTATTTATATACTGTCTATCAGACTACTACAATATAATTATTTCATACGTATACAATTTAAATGTGGTATTTCTTTATCTCTGAGATGGCTGTACAATATGATGACTGTGCAATATGATGACTGTACAATATGATGACTGTACAATATGATGACTGTACAATATGATGACTGTACAATATGATGACTGTACAATATGATGACTGTGCAATATGATGACTGTACAATATGATGACTGTGCAATATGATGACTGTACAATATGATGACTGTGCAATAAGATGACTGTACAATATG
Source organism: Oncorhynchus nerka (assembly GCF_034236695.1). NCBI lineage: Eukaryota > Metazoa > Chordata > Actinopteri > Salmoniformes > Salmonidae > Oncorhynchus > Oncorhynchus nerka. The sequence continues at coordinate 22,282 of NW_027037858.1, read as the reverse complement.
ATGACTGTACAATATGATGACTGTGCAATATGATGACTGTGCAATATGATGACTGTACAATATGATGACTGTACAATATGATGACTGTACAATATGATGACTGTACAATATGATGACTGTACAATAAGATGACTGTACAATATGATGACTGTACAATATGATGACTGTACAATATGATGACTGTACAATATGATGACTGTACAATAAGATGACTGTGCAATAAGATGACTGTACAATATGATGACTGTGCAATATGATGACTGTACAATATGATGACTGTACAATATGATGACTGTGCAATATGATGACTGTACAATATGATGACTGTACAATATGATGACTGTACAATAAGATGACTGTACAATATGATGACTGTACAATATGATGACTGTACAATATGATGACTGTACAATATGATGACTGTACAATAAGGTGACTGTACAATATGATGACTGTGCAATAAGATGGCTGTACAATATGATGACTGTGCAATAAGATGGCTGTACAATAAGGTGACTGTACAATATGATGACTGTGCAATATGATGACTGTACAATATGATGACTGTACAATATGATGACTGTACAATATGCTGACTGTACAATATGATGACTGTGCAATAAGGTGACTGTACAATATGCTGACTGTACAATATGATGACTGTGCAATATGATGACTGTACAATATGCTGACTGTACAATATGATGACTGTACAATATGATGACTGTGCAATAAGATGACTGTATATGATGACTGTGCAATATGATGACTGTACAATATGATGACTGTACAATAAGATGACTGTACAATATGATGACTGTGCAATATGATGACTGTGCAATATGATGACTGTACAATATGATGACTGTACAATATGATGACTGTACAATATGATGACTGTGCAATATGATGACTGTACAATATGATGACTGTACAATAAGATGTACAATATGATGACTGTACAATATGATGACTGTGCAATATGATGACTGTACAATATGATGACTGTACAATATGATGACTGTACAATATGATGACTGTACAATAAGATGACTGTACAATATGATGACTGTACAATATGATGACTGTACAATATGATGACTGTGCAATATGATGACTGTACAATATGATGACTGTGCAATATGATGACTGTACAATATGATGACTGTACAATATGATGACTGTGCAATAAGGTGACTGTACAATATGATGACTGTGCAATATGTGACAAATATGATGACTGTGCAATATGATGACTGTACAATATGATGACTGTGCAATAAGATGGCTGTACAATATGATGACTGTGCAATATGATGACTGTACAATAAGATGACTGTACAATAAGGTGACTGTACAATATGATGACTGTGCAATATGATGACTGTACAATATGATGACTGTGCAATATGATGACTGTACAATATGATGACTGTACAATATGATGACTGTGCAATAAGGTGACTGTACAATATGATGACTGTGCAATATGATGACTGTACAATATGATGACTGTACAATAAGATGACTGTACAATATGATGACTGTACAATATGATGACTGTACAATATGATGACTGTACAATATGATGACTGTACAATATGATGACTGTACAATATATGATGACTGTACAATATGATGACTGTACAATATGATGACTGTACAATATGATGACTGTACAATAATGACTGTGCAATATGATGACTGTGATGACTGTAATATGATGACTGTGCAATATGATGACTGTACAATATGATGACTGTACAATATGCTGACTGTGCAATATGATGACTGTACAATATGATGACTGTACAATAAGATGACTGTGCAATAAGATGACTGTACAATATGATGACTGTGCAATAAGATGGCTGTACAATAAGGTGACTGTACAATATGATGACTGTACAATATGATGACTGTACAATATGATGACTGTACAATATGATGACTGTGCAATATGATGACTGTACAATATGATGACTGTACAATATGATGAATATGATGACAATATGATGACTGTACAATATGATGACTGTGCAATATGATGACTGTACAATATGATGACTGTACAATAAGATGACTGTACAATATGATGACTGTACAATATGATGACTGTACAATATGATGACTGTACAATATGATGACTGTACAATATGATGACTGTACAATATGATGACTGTGCAATAAGATGGCTGTACAATATGATGACTGTGCAATATGATGACTGTACAATAAGATGACTGTACAATATGATGACTGTACAATATGATGACTGTACAATATGATGACTGTACAATATGATGACTGTACAATATGATGACTGTACAATATGATGACTGTACAATATGATGACTGTACAATATGATGACTGTACAATAAGATGACTGTACAATAAGATGACTGTACAATATGATGACTGTACAATATGATGACTGTGCAATATGATGACTGTACAATATGATGACTGTGCAATATGATGACTGTACAATATGATGACTGTACAATATGCTGACTGTGCAATAAGGTGACTGTACAATATGATGACTGTACAATATGATGACTGTACAATATGATGACTGTGCAATATGATGACTGTACAATATGATGACTGTACAATATGATGACTGTGCAATATGATGACTGTACAATATGATGACTGTACAATATGATGACTGTGCAATATGATGACTGTACAATATGATGACTGTGCAATAAGATGGCTGTACAATATGATGTACAATATGATGACTGTATGACTGTAAATATGATGACTGTACAATATGATGACTGTACAATATGATGACTGTGCAATATGATGACTGTGCAATATGATGACTGTACAATATGATGACTGTGCAATATGATGACTGTACAATATGATGACTGTGCAATATGATGACTGTACAATATGATGACTGTGCAATAAGATGACTGTACAATATGATGACTGTGCAATATGATGACTGTACAATATGATGACTGTACAATATGATGACTGTACAATATGATGACTGTACAATATGATGACTGTACAATATGATGACTGTACAATATGATGACTGTACAATATGATGACTGTACAATAAGGTGACTGTACAATATGATGACTGTGCAATATGATGACTGTACAATATGATGACTGTACAATATGATGACTGTACAATATGATGACTGTACAATATGATGACTGTGCAATAAGATGACTGTACAATATGATGACTGTACAATATGATGACTGTGCAATATGATGACTGTACAATATGATGACTGTGCAATAAGATGACTGTACAATATGATGACTGTGCAATAAGATGGCTGTACAATAAGGTGACTGTACAATATGATGACTGTGCAATATGATGACTGTACAATATGATGACTGTACAATATGCTGACTGTGCAATATGATGACTGTACAATATGATGACTGTACAATAAGATGACTGTACAATAAGGTGACTGTACAATATGATGACTGTGCAATATGATGACTGTACAATATGATGACTGTGCAATAAGATGGCTGTACAATATGATGACTGTGCAATATGATGACTGTACAATAAGATGACTGTACAATAAGGTGACTGTACAATATGATGACTGTGCAATATGATGACTGTACAATATGATGACTGTACAATATGATGACTGTACAATATGATGACTGTAATATGATGACAATATGATGACTGTACAATATGATGACTGTACAATATGCTGACTGTGCAATATGATGACTGTACAATATGATGACTGTACAATATGCTGACTGTACAATAAGATGACTGTACAATATGATGACTGTACAATATGATGACTGTACAATAAGATGACTGTACAATATGATGACTGTGCAATATGATGACTGTACAATATGATGACTGTACAATATGATGACTGTACAATATGATGACTGTACAATATGATGACTGTACAATATGATGACTGTGCAATAAGATGACTGTACAATATGATGACTGTACAATATGATGACTGTACAATATGATGACTGTACAATATGATGACTGTACAATATGATGACTGTACAATATGATGACTGTACAATATGATGACTGTGCAATATGATGACTGTACAATATGATGACTGTACAATATGATGACTGTACAATATGATGACTGTACAATATGATGACTGTACAATATGATGACTGTACAATAAGATGACTGTACAATATGATGACTGTGCAATATGATGACTGTACAATATGATGACTGTACAATATGATGACTGTGCAATAAGATGACTGTACAATATGATGACTGTACAATATGATGACTGTACAATAAGATGACTGTACAATATGATGACTGTACAATATGATGACTGTACAATATGACTGTACAATATGATGACTGTGCAATAAGATGACTGTACAATATGATGACTGTGCAATAAGGTGACTGTACAATATGATGACTGTGCAATAAGATGACTGTACAATATGATGACTGTACAATATGATGACTGTACAATATGATGACTGTACAATATGATGACTGTGCAATATGATGACTGTACAATATGATGACTGTACAATATGATGACTGTACAATATGATGACTGTACAATATGATGACTGTACAATATGATGACTGTACAATATGATGACTGTACAATATGATGACTGTGCAATATGATGACTGACTGTGTACAATATGATGACTGTACAATATGATGACTGTACAATATGATGACTGTACAATAAGGTGACTGTACAATATGATGACTGTACAATATGATGACTGTACAATATGATGACTGTGCAATATGATGACTGTACAATATGATGACTGTACAATATGATGACTGTACAATATGATGACTGTGCAATATGATGACTGTATACTGACTGTACAATATGATGACTGTACAATATGATGACTGTACAATATGATGACTGTACAATATGATGACTGTACAATATGATGACTGTACAATATGATGACTGTGCAATATGATGACTGTACAATATGATGTACAATATGATGACTGTACAATATGATGACTGTACAATATGATGACTGTACAATATGATGACTGTACAATATGATGACTGTACAATATGATGACTGTACAATATGATGACTGTGCAATATGATGACTGTACAATATGATGACTGTACAATATGATGACTGTACAATATGATGACTGTACAATATGATGACTGTACAATATGATGACTGTACAATATGATGACTGTGCAATATGATGACTGTACAATATGATGACTGTACAATAAGATGACTGTACAATAAGGTGACTGTACAATATGATGATGAATATGATGACTGTACAATATGATGACTGTGCAATATGATGACTGTACAATAAGATGACTGTACAATATGATGACTGTACAATATGATGACTGTGCAATATGATGACTGTACAATATGATGACTGTACAATATGATGACTGTGCAATATGATGACTGTACAATATGATGACTGTACAATAAGATGACTGTACAATATGATGACTGTACAATATGATGACTGTACAATATGATGACTGTGCAATAAGATGACTGTACAATATGATGACTGTGCAATATGATGACTGTACAATATGATGACTGTGCAATATGATGACTGTACAATATGATGACTGTACAATATGATGACTGTGCAATATGATGACTGTACAATATGATGACTGTACAATATGATGACTGTACAATATGATGACTGTGCAATAAGATGACTGTACAATATGATGACTGTGCAATATGATGACTGTACAATATGATGACTGTGCAATAAGGTGACTGTACAATATGATGACTGTACAATATGATGACTGTACAATATGATGACTGTACAATATGATGACTGTGCAATATGATGACTGTACAATATGATGACTGTACAATATGATGACTGTACAATATGATGACTGTACAATATGATGACTGTACAATATGATGACTGTACAATATGATGACTGTGCAATAAGATGGCTGTACAATGACTGTGCAATAAGATGACTGTACAATATGATGACTGTACAATATGATGACTGTACAATATGATGACTGTACAATATGATGACTGTGCAATATGATGACTGTACAATATGATGACTGTGCAATATGATGACTGTACAATATGATGACTGTACAATATGATGACTGTGCAATATGATGACTGTACAATATGATGACTGTACAATATGATGACTGTGCAATAAGATGACTGTACAATATGATGACTGTACAATATGATGACTGTACAATATGATGACTGTACAATATGATGACTGTACAATATGATGACTGTGCAATATGATGACTGTACAATATGATGACTGTGCAATATGATGACTGTACAATATGATGACTGATGACTGTACAATATGATGACTGTGCAATATGATGACTGTACAATATGATGACTGTGCAATAAGATGGCTGTACAATAAGGTGACTGTACAATATGATGACTGTGCAATATGATGACTGTACAATATGATGACTGTACAATATGATGACTGTGCAATATGATGACTGTACAATATGATGACTGTACAATATGATGACTGTGCAATAAGATGACTGTACAATATGATGACTGTACAATATGATGACTGTGCAATAAGATGACTGTACAATATGATGACTGTGCAATAAGATGACTGTACAATAAGATGACTGTACAATATGATGACTGTACAATATGATGACTGTACAATATGATGACTGTACAATATGATGACTGTACAATATGATGTACAATATGATGACTGTACAATATGATGACTGTGCAATAAGATGACTGTACAATATGATGACTGTACAATATGATGACTGTACAATATGATGACTGTGCAATAAGGTGACTGTACAATATGATGACTGTACAATATGATGACTGTACAATATGATGACTGTGCAATATGATGACTGTACAATATGATGACTGTACAATATGATGACTGTGCAATATGATGACTGTACAATATGATGACTGTGTACAATAAGATGACTGTACATAATGACTGTACAATATGATGACTGTACAATATGATGACTGTACAATATGATGACTGTACAATATGATGACTGTGCAATATGATGACTGTACAATATGATGACTGATGACTGTACAATATGATGACTGTACAATATGATGACTGTACAATAAGATGACTGTACAATAAGATGACTGTGACAATATGATGACTGTGCAATATGATGACTGTACAATATGATGACTGTACAATGACTGTATGACTGTACAATATGATGACTGTACAATATGATGACTGTGCAATAAGATGACTGTACAATACAATGACTGTACAATATGATGACTGTGCAATATGATGACTGTACAATATGATGACTGTACAATATGATGACTGTACAATATGATGACTGTACAATATGATGACTGTACAATATGATGACTGTACAATATGATGACTGTACAATATGATGACTGTACAATATGACTGACTGTGACAATATGATGACTGTACAATATGATGACTGTGAATATGATGACTGTACAATATGATGACTGTACAATATGATGACTGTACAATATGATGACTGTACAATATGATGACTGTACAATATGATGACTGTACAATATGATGACTGTACAATATGATGACTGTACAATGATGACTGTACAATATGATGACTGTACAATATGATGACTGTACAATATGATGACTGTACAATATGATGACTGTACAATATGATGACTGTACAATATGATGACTGTGTGCACAATATGATGACTGTACAATATGATGACTGTACAATATGATGACTGACTGATGACTGTACAATATGATGACTGTGCAATATGATGACTGTACAATATGATGACTGTACAATATGATGACTGTGACAATATGATGACTGTACAATATGATGACTGTACAATATGACTGTGCAATATGATGACTGTACAATATGATGACTGTACAATATGATGACTGTGACAAATATGACTGACTGTGACAATATGATGACTGTAATATGATGACAATATGATGACTGTACAATATGATGACTGTGCAATATGATGACTGTACAATATGATGACTGTACAATATGATGACTGTATATGATGACTGTACAATATGATGACTGTGCAATAAGATGACTATGTGACTGTACAATATGATGACTGTACAATATGATGACTGTACAATATGATGACTGTACAATATGATGACTGTACAATATGATGACTGTACAATATGATGACTGTACAATATGATGACTGTACAATATGATGACTGTACAATATGATGACTGTGACTGTGCAATAAGATGATGACAATATGTGACTGTGCAATAAGACTGTGACTGTAATAAGGTGACTGTACAATATGATGACTGTGCAATATGATGACTGTACAATATGATGACTGTGCAATATGATGACTGTACAATGATGACAATATGATGACTGTACAATATGATGACTGTACAATATGACTGTGACTGTACAATATGATGACTGTACAATATGATGACTGTACAATATGATGACTGTGCAATATGATGACTGTACAATATGATGACTGTACAATATGACTGACTGTGACAATATGATGACTGTACAATGACTGTACAATATGATGACTGTACAATATGATGACTGACTGTACAATATGATGACTGTACAATATGATGACTGTACAATATGATGACTGTACAATATGATGACTGTACAATGACTGTACAATATGATGACTGTACAATATGATGACTGTGCAATATGATGACTGTACAATATGATGACTGTGCAATAAGATGACTGTACAATATGATGACTGTACAATATGATGACTGTGCAATATGATGACTGTGACAATATGATGACTGTACAATATGATGACTGTGCAATATGATGACTGTACAATATGATGACTGTACAATATGATGACTATAAGATGACTGTACAATATGATGACTGTGTATGATGACTGTACAATATGATGACTGTACAATATGATGACTGTACAATATGATGACTGTACAATATGATGACTGTACAATATGATGACTGTACAATATGATGACTGTACAATAAGATGACTGTACAATATGATGACTGTACAATATGATGACTGTACAATATGATGACTGTACAATATGATGACTGTGACAATATGATGACTGTACAATATGATGACTGTACAATATGATGACTGTACAATATGATGACTGTGAATATGACTGTACAATATGACTGACTGTGACAATATGATGACTGTACAATATGATGACTGTGACAATATGATGACTGTACAATATGATGACTGTGATGACAATATGATGACTGTACAATGACTGATGACTGTACAATATGATGACTGTACAATATGATGACTGTACAATATGATGACTGTACAATATGATGACTGTAATATGATGACTGTACAATATGATGACTGTACAATATGATGACTGTACAATATGATGACTGTGACAATATGATGACTGTACAATATGATGACTGTACAATATGATGACTGTACAATATGATGACTGTGCAATATGAATATGATGACTGACAATGTGACTGTACAATATGATGACTGTACAATATGATGACTGTACAATATGATGACTGTACAATATGATGACTGTACAATATGATGACTGTGACAATATGATGACTGTACAATATGATGACTGTACAATATGATGACTGTATGATGAATATGATGACTGTACAATATGATGACTGTACAATATGATGACTGTAATAATACAATATGATGACTGTACAATATGATGACTGTACAATATGATGACTGTACAATATGATGACTGTACAATATGATGACTGTACAATATGATGACTGTACAATATGATGACTGTACAATACTGATGACTGTACAATATGATGACTGTACAATAAGATGACTGTACAATAAGATGACTGTACAATATGATGACTGTACAATATGATGATGACTGTACAATATGATGACTGTACAATAATGTATGATGACTGTACAATATGATGACTGTACAATATGATGACTGTACAATATGATGACTGTACAATAAGATGACTGTACAATAAGATGACTGTACAATATGATGACTGTGCAATATGATGACTGTACAATATGATGACTGTACAATATGATGACTGATGACTGTACAATATGATGACTGTACAATATGATGACTGTGTACAATATGATGACTGTACAATACTGTACAATATGATGACTGTACAATGATGACTGTACAATATGATGACTGTGCAATATGATGACTGTGTGCAATATGATGACTGTACAATATGATGACTGTACAATATGATGACTGTACAATATGATGACTGTGCAATATGATGACTGTACAATATGATGACTGTACAATATGATGACTGTGCAATAAGATGACTGTACAATATGATGACTGTGCAATATGATGACTGTACAATATGATGACTGTGACAATATGATGACTGTACAATATGATGACTGTACAATATGATGATGACTGTGACAATATGATGACTGTGCAATATGATGACTGTGACAATATGATGACTGTACAATATGATGACTGTACAATATGATGACTGTACAATATGATGACTGTAATATGATGACAATATGATGACTGTACAATATGATGACTGTACAATATGATGACTGTGCAATATGACTGTACAATATGATGACTGTACAATATGATGACTGTACAATATGATGACTGTACAATATGATGACTGTACAATACTGATGACTGTGCAATATGATGACTGACAATGTGACAATATGATGACTGTGCAATATGATGACTGTACAATATGATGACTGTACAATATGATGACTGTACAATATGATGACTGTACAATATGATGACTGTGAATATGATGACTGTACAATATGACTGACAATATGATGACTGTGTACAATATGATGACTGTACAATATGATGACTGTACAATATGATGACTGTACAATATGATGACTGTACAATATGATGACTGTATGATGACTGTACAATATGATGACTGTACAATATGATGACTGTACAATATGATGACTGTACAATATGATGACTGTACAATATGATGACTGTGCAATAAGATGACTGTACAATATGATGACTGTACAATATGATGACTGTACAATATGATGACTGACTGTACAATATGATGACTGTACAATATGATGACTGTACAATATGATGACTGTACAATATGATGACTGTGCAATATGATGACTGTACAATATGACTGTACAATGACTGTACAATATGATGACTGTGCAATATGATGACTGTACAATATGACTGTACAATATGATGACTGTGCACTGTGCAATATGATGACTGTACAATATGATGACTGTACAATATGATGACTGTACAATATGATGACTGTACAATATGATGACTGTACAATATGATGACTGTACAATATGATGACTGTACAATATGATGACTGTACAATATGATGACTGTACAATATGACTGACAATATGTGACTGTAATATGATGACTGTACAATAAGATGACTGTACAATATGATGACTGTACAATATGATGACTGTGACACAATATGATGACTGTACAATATGATGACTGTACAATATGATGACTGTACAATATGATGACTGTACAATAAGATGACTGTACAATATGATGACTGTACAATATGATGACTGTACAATATGATGACTGTACAATATGATGACTGTACAATATGATGACTGTACAATATGACTGAATATGATGACTGTACAATATGATGACTGTACAATATGATGACTGTGCAATATGATGACTGTACAATAAGACTGTACAATATGATGACTGTGCAATATGATGACTGTACAATATGACTGACAATATGATGACTGTATGATGAATATGATGACTGACTGTGTACAAATGATGTGCATGACTGTACAATAAGATGACTGTACAATATGTGACTGTGCAATAAGATGACTGTGACAATATGATGACTGTACAATATGATGACTGTACAATATGATGACTGTGACTGTAATATGATGTACACTGACTGTACAATATGATGACTGTACAATATGATGACTGTACAATATGATGACTGTACAATAAGATGACTGTACAATATGATGACTGTGCAATATGACTGTACAATATGATGACTGTACAATATGATGACTGTACAATATGATGACTGTAAATATGATGACTGTACAATATGATGACTGTACAATATGATGACTGTACAATATGATGACTGTACAATATGATGACTGTACAATATGATGACTGTGACTGTACAATATGATGACTGTACAATATGATGACTGTACAATATGATGACTGTACAATATGATGACTGTACAATATGATGACTGTACAATATGATGACTGTGCAATATGATGACTGTACAATATGATGACTGTACAATATGATGACTGTACAATATGATGACTGTACAATATGATGACTGTACAATATGATGACTGTACAATATGATGACTGTACAATATGACTGTACAATATGATGACTGTACAATATGATGACTGTACAATATGACTGAATATGATGACTGTGCAATGATGACTGTACAATATGATGACTGTACAATATGATGACTGTACAATATGATGACTGTACAATATGATGACTGTACAATATGATGACTGTACAATATGATGACTGTACAATATGATGACTGTACAATATGATGACTGTACAATATGATGACAATATGATGACTGTACAATATGACTGATGACTGTACAATATGATGACTGTACAATATGATGACTGTACAATATGATGACTGTACAATATGATGACTGTGTATGATGACTGTAAATATGATGACTGTACAATATGATGACTGTACAATATGATGACTGTACAATATGACTGTGACTGTACAATATGATGACTGTAATATGATGACAAATATGATGACTGTACAATATGATGACTGTACAATATGATGACTGTACAATATGATGACTGTGCAATAAGATGACTGTACAATATGATGACTGTACAATATGATGACTGTGCAATATGATGACTGTACAATATGATGACTGTACAATATGATGACTGTGACAAATATGATGACTGTACAATATGATGACTGTGACAATATGATGACTGTACAATATGATGACTGTGCAATAAGACTGTACAATATGATGACTGTACAATATGATGACTGTGCTGTGTACAATAAGATGACTGTACAATATGATGACTGTGCAATATGACTGACAATATGATGACTGTATATGATGACTGTACAATATGATGACTGTACAATATGATGACTGTACAATATGATGACTGTACAATATGATGACTGTGACTGTACAATATGATGACTGTACAATATGATGACTGTGAATATGACTGACTGTACAATATGATGACTGTACAATATGATGACTGTACAATATGACTGACTGTGCAATATGATGACTGTACAATATGATGACTGTACAATATGATGACTGTACAATATGATGACTGTACAATATGATGACTGTGACTGTACAATATGATGACTGTGACTGTACAATATGATGACTGTACAATATGATGACTGTACAATATGATGACTGTGAATATGATGACTGTACAATATGATGACTGTACAATATGATGACTGTACAATATGATGACTGTATATGATGACTGTACTATGTGACTGTACAATATGATGACTGTGCAATATGATGACTGTGACAATATGATGACTGTACAATATGATGACTGTGACAATATGATGACTGTACAATATGATGACTGTACAATATGATGACTGTACAATATGATGACTGTACAATATGATGACTGTGCAATATGATGACTGTACAATATGATGACTGTACAATATGATGACAATATGATGACTGTACAATATGATGACTGTACAATATGATGACTGTACAATATGACTGTACAATATGATGACTGTACAATACTGTACAATATGATGACTGTACAATATGATGACTGTACAATATGATGACTGTACAATATGATGACTGTACAATATGATGACTGTACAATATGATGACTGTGCAATAAGATGACTGTACAATATGATGACTGTGCAATAAGATGACTGTACAATAATGACTGTGACTGTACAATATGATGACTGTACAATATGATGACTGTACAATATGATGACTGTACAATATGATGACTGTACAATATGATGACTGTACAATATGATGACTGTACAATATGATGACTGTACAATATGATGACTGTACAATGATGACTGATGACTGTACAATATGATGACTGTACAATATGATGACTGTACAATATGATGACTGTACAATATGATGACTGTACAATATGATGACTGTGACTGTACAATATGATGACTAAATATGATGACTGTACAATATGATGACTGTACAATATGATGACTGTACAATATGATGACTGTACAATATGATGACTGTACAATATGATGACTGTACAATATGATGACTGTACAATATGATGACTGTGCAATATGATGACTGTACAATATGATGACTGTAATATGATGACTGTGACAATATGATGACTGTACAATATGATGACTGTACAATATGACTGTACAATATGATGACTGTGCAATAAGATGACTGTACAATATGATGACTGTGCAATATGATGACTGTGACAATATGACAATGAATATGATGACTGTACAATATGATGACTGTACAATATGATGACTGACAATATGATGACTGTACAATATGATGACTGTACAATATGATGACTGTACAATATGATGACTGTACAATATGATGACTGTACAATATGATGACTGTACAATATGATGACTGTAAATATGATGACTGTACAATATGATGACTGTACAATATGATGACTGTACAATATGATGACTGTACAATATGATGACTGTACAATATGATGACTGTACAATATGATGACTGTACAATATGATGACTGTACAATATGATGACTGTACAATATGATGACTGTACAATATGATGACTGTACAATATGATGACTGTACAATATGATGACTGTACAATATGATGACTGTACAATATGATGACTGTACAATATGATGACTGTACAATATGATGACTGTGCAATATGATGACTGTACAATATGATGACTGTGTACAATATGATGACTGTACAATATGATGACTGTGCAATAAGGTGACTGTACAATATGATGACTGTGCAATATGATGACTGTACAATATGAT
Organism: Oncorhynchus nerka; assembly: GCF_034236695.1. Taxonomy (NCBI): domain Eukaryota; kingdom Metazoa; phylum Chordata; class Actinopteri; order Salmoniformes; family Salmonidae; genus Oncorhynchus; species Oncorhynchus nerka. Next base: position 7,045 of record NW_027037858.1, on the reverse strand, counting down.
GACTGTACAATATGATGACTGTACAATATGATGACTGTACAATATGATGACTGTACAATATGATGACTGTACAATATGATGACTGTACAATATGATGACTGTACAATATGATGACTGTACAATATGATGACTGTGACTGTACAATATGATGACTGTACAATATGATGACTGTGCAATATGATGACTGTACAATATGATGACTGTACAATATGATGACTGTACAATATGATGACTGTACAATATGATGACTGTACAATATGATGACTGTGCACAATATGATGACTGTACAATATGACTGTACAATATGATGACTGTAAATATGATGACTGTACAATATGATGACTGTACAATATGACAATATGATGACTGTACAATATGATGACTGTACAATATGATGACTGTACAATATGACTGTACAATATGATGACTGTACAATATGATGACTGTACAATATGATGACTGACTGTGTACAATATGATGACTGTACAATACTGTAAATATGATGACTGTACAATATGATGACTGTGCAATATGATGACTGTACAATATGATGACTGTGCAATATGACTGATGACTGTACAATATGATGACTGTACAATATGATGACTGTACAATATGATGACTGTACAATATGATGACTGTACAATATGATGACTGTACAATATGATGACTGTACAATATGATGACTGTACAATATGATGACTGTACAATATGATGACTGTACAATATGACTGTGACTGTGACAATATGATGACTGTACAATATGATGACTGTACAATATGACTGTACAATATGATGACTGTACAATATGATGACTGTACAATATGATGACTGTACAATATGATGACTGTACAATATGATGACTGTACAATATGATGACTGTACAATATGACTGTACAATATGATGACTGTACAATATGATGACTGTACAATATGATGACTGTACAATATGATGACAAATATGATGACTGTACAATATGACTGTACAATGACTGTACAATATGATGACTGTACAATATGATGACTGTACAATATGATGACTGTACAATATGATGACTGTACAATATGATGACTGTACAATATGATGACTGTACAATATGATGACTGTACAATATGATGACTGTACAATATGATGACTGTGCAATAAGATGACTGTACAATATGATGACTGTGCAATAAGATGATGTACAATAAGTGACTGTACAATATGATGACTGTACAATATGATGACTGTACAATATGATGACTGTACAATATGATGACTGTACAATATGATGACTGTACAATAATATGATGACTGTACAATATGATGACTGTACAATATGATGACTGTACAATATGATGACTGTACAATATGATGACTGTACAATATGACTGTACTGTGCAATATGATGACTGTAAATATGATGACTGTACAATATGATGACTGTACAATATGATGACTGTGCAATATGATGACTGTACAATATGATGACTGTACAATATGATGACTGTACAATATGATGACTGTACAATATGATATGATGACTGTACAATATGATGACTGTACAATATGATGACTGTGCAATATGATGACTGACTGTACAATATGATGACTGTACAATATGATGACTGTACAATATGATGACTGTACAATATGATGACTGTACAATATGACTGTACAATGACTGTACAATATGAGATGACTGTACAATATGATGACTGTACAATATGATGACTGTACAATATGATGACTGTGCAATATGATGACTGTACAATATGATGACTGTACAATAAGATGACTGTGACTGTACAATATGATGACTGTACAATATGATGACTGTACAATATGATGACTGTACAATATGATGACTGTACAATATGATGACTGTACAATATGTGACAATATGATGACTGTACAATATGATGACTGTACAATATGATGACTGTACAATATGATGACTGTATATGATGACTGTGCAATATGATGACTGTACAATATGATGACTGTACAATATGATGACTGTACAATATGATGACTGTACAATATATGATGACTGTACAATATGATGACTGTGACAATATGATGACTGTACAATATGATGACTGTGCAATATGATGACTGTACAATATGATGACTGTACAATATGATGACTGTACAATATGATGACTGTACAATAAGATGACTGTACAATATGATGACTGTGCAATATGATGACTATGATGACTGTGCAATATGATGACTGTACAATATGATGACTGTACAATATGATGACTGTACAATATGATGACTGTACAATATGATGACTGTAATATGATGACTGTAAATATGATGACTGTACAATATGATGACTGTACAATATGATGACTGTACAATATGTACAATATGATGACTGTGCAATATGATGACTGTACAATATGATGACTGTGCAATAAGATGACTGTACAATATGATGACTGTACAATATGATATGATGACTGTACAATATGATGACTGTACAATATGATGACTGTACAATATGATGACTGTACAATATGATGACTGTACAATATGATGACTGTACAATATGATGACTGTACAATATGATGACTGTACAATATGATGACTGTACAATATGATGACTGTGACAATATGATGACTGTACAATATGATGACTGTGCAATATGATGACTGTACAATATGATGACTGTACAATATGATGACTGTACAATATGATGACTGTACAATATGATGACTGTACTGTGCAATATGATGACTGTGACTGTACAATATGATGACTGTGACTGTACAATAAGATGACTGTACACAATAAATATGATGACTGTACAATATGATGACTGTACAATATGACTGACTGACTGTATGATGACTGTACAATATGATGACTGTACAATATGATGACTGTACAATATGATGACTGTACAATAAGATGACTGTACAATATGATGACTGTACAATATGATGACTGTACAATATGATGACTGTACAATATGATGACTGTACAATATGATGACTATGATGATGACTGTACAATATGACTGACTGTGACAATATGATGACTGTGCAATATGATGACTGTACAATATGATGACTGTACAATATGATGATGACTGTGACAAATATGATGACTGTACAATATGATGACTGTACAATATGATGACTGTACAATATGATGACTGTGACAATATGATGACTGTACAATATGATGACTGTAATATGATGACAATATGATGACTGTACAATATGATGACTGTACAATATGATGACTGTACAATATGATGACTGTACAATATGATGACTGTACAATATGATGACTGTACAATATGATGACTGTGCAATATGATGACTGTACAATATGACTGTGCAATGACTGTACAATATGATGACTGTGCAATAAGATGACTGTACAATATGATGACTGTACAATATGTACAATGACTGTACAATATGATGACTGTACAATATGATGACTGTACAATATGATGACTGTGCAATATGATGACTGTACAATATGATGACTGTACAATATGATGACTGTACAATATGATGACTGTATATGATGACTGTACAATAAGATGACTGTACAATATGATGACTGTACAATATGATGACTGTACAATATGATGACTGTACAATATGATGACTGTACAATATGATGACTGTACAATATGATGACTGTACAATAAGATGACTGTACAATAATATGATGACTGTACAATATGATGACTGTGCAATATGATGACTGTACAATATGATGACTGTGCAATATGACTGACTGTACAATATGATGACTGTACAATATGACTGAATATGATGACTGTACAATATGATGACTGTACAATATGATGACTGTGCAATATGATGACTGTACAATAAGATGACTGTACAATAAGGTGACTGTACAATATGATGACTGTGCAATATGATGACTGTACAATATGATGACTGTACAATATGATGACTGTACAATATGCTGACTGTACAATATGATGACTGTACAATATGATGACTGTACAATATGATGACTGTAATAATGTACAATATGATGATGACTGACTGTGTACTGGGCACCACACTCCAGCCCTGTGATGGTACAGGAGGTCCCTGTGCTCTCACAGTAAAGCATGATGCCATCCTCAGCCTGGGCACAGCCCCAGTAGTCCACAACACCACCTCTGACTGTCCACGATAGCAGCGCAGAGTGGTTGACACACTGGACCAACACGGACAGACCGTCTGGCTGGCAGGGCACTAAAGGATAGAAAGGTCAAAGTTGAAAGTTTAGGTCAAATGGCAGATGATGACATCATATAAATAGTGCATCATATTTTGGCAGAAGCACATGGAGTGTGTCTTCAGAAGTTCTTTGGGACACACACACACGTAATATTTGTGTGATGCGTACCCGTATTGAACGTGACGTTCCGGCTGGCCATACTGGAGCAGTTCTCGTGGCTAGCGGTCACAGAGACGGCATACTGCTGACCACACTGCAGCGCAGACAGGGAGCAGTTGCTGGCGGTCGTGTTGCAGGACCGCACATCACCATTTCCACCCGTTGCGATCATGAGGTAGGTCTCAGCCACAGGGGACGCGGTCCAGGACACGTGCGCTCCATGGGACTCACAGGAGGAGCTGATGACCACACCCTGGGGTGGGCAGGGTTCTGAGAGGAACAGATAGGGAGGAGGGTGAGAGGTCAGAGATGAACTTTAGATAGATAACTAGAACAAGCAAGGACACTAACCATGTTGACTATAATGACCACTGTTATAACAACTGTTATAACCCCTGTTCTGGAACAGCTTTACTACAGAGTACCAGGGTCTGTATGCACAAAGCGTCTCAGAGCAGGAGTGCTGATCTAGGATCAGTTGTGTCTTTTAGCTCCGAATGAATATGATTATATGGACAGGCAGGTCCTGATCCCAGATCAGAACTCAGTACTCTAAGGTACTTTGTGAATACGGGACCTGGTATGACTCTTAATACAGCAATGAAAGTAACACAGTAACCTACCCATGCTGATCCTATAAGGAGGACTCCTCTGACTGGTGCAGCAGTCTGATGATGCTGCTACGATGACGGTGTAGTGCAGACCGCAGAGCGCCCCCTCCAGGTCACAGCTGCTGGCAGAGCTGTTGCAGGTCAGCACGCTGCGGTCACTGGCCTCCGCTGTGGCGGTGTACACAGAGTTTCCCACGCTGCCCTCCATGGGCTCCCACAGGACCCGGATGGAGGAGTTGTGACACTGGGCGAAGGCGGTGATGCTTGCCAGGGTGCAGGGAGCTGGAGGTAAACACATGATATTTTGTTATTGATTTTCAGAGAGATATATAGCATAACACTAAATAATATGACAATGGAAGACAAAATGATAGCCAGTAAAATAGGTTAAAATAATTACTATAATATTCCCAGTCAACTTACATTGTCCCCCAAGAGTTACTGAATATCACTTATATTTATTTTTACACCAACGACCAAAAACCTTACATCCCAGCAAAATAGCCCCATTCATCCAACCAGAACCTGGCGACATCGCCATTCATTACCTGTCTCGAGTTCGAAGGTCGCACTGGGTGGACTATCACAGTGTCCGTTGCTAGCAGTAACAGAGAAGGTGTAGAGCACGCCGCAGGCCAGGTCAGGCACCTCACAGGTGGTGTCAAAGCCGGGGATGGAGCAGGAGGAGTTGAACCCCCCCACGCCATCAGCAGTCACCATGTATCTGTCCACCCCCAGAGCAGGGGCCCAGGACACCCAGGCAGAGTTGGTCACACAGTTCTGGCTACCGTTCACCCTCGTGGGCATGCATGGGGCTGGGTAGAAGGAGAGGAAGGAATGGTTAGATACACTGGAGCAATAGTCCTAGAGAGAAGATGCCTTTTAGTAGGGAAGTTATGAACACTTTGAAGGGAGGTTTAGAGTCAGAAAAAAGTATCTCATCTGGGATCATGGATCATCTAGAACTTTATATGTGTTGTATAAAAATAGCTATTCTGTTTTGATCAATCTAATTACCAAAACGTTCAGGAATCAAACTGTAGATCGGTTATGTATTAGTTGCTACACAATAGTTGATGGTGCATTCTGATGACAAACAACTGAGCAATGTCGTGTTCTGATGACCCGGGCCGCACCTGATGAGACGTTGAGAGCCTGACTTGGCATGCTGTGGCAGCCTCTTCTGGCAGCGGTGACCTGGACAGAGAAGCTCTCTCCACAAGGAAGACTGGTGATGGAGCACTGGGTGTCTGTAGTGTTACAGGAGTGGCTGCTCCCTCCCTCTGTCACTGCATCCACCAGGAAAAACCAGGCATCCATGTTGGGTTCCCAGGTCACCAACATGATGCCTGAGGCACAGTGCACCTGGGCAGCCACATTCTGGGGCGGGCAGGGGGCTGGAGGGAGGGATTCTCATTAGTCAATTGCATTAGCAACACATTACTATCTGTATATGTGTGTGTGTTCATGTTTTTTGCCCGTCTCACCCGTTTGCACGTCTGAGCTGACACTCTGAAGGCTCCTACAGACTCCATCCATAGAGTGGACTGAGACGTTGTACATCTGGCCACACTGCATTCCCTCCAGATCACAGTAGGTGGCGCTAGAGTTACAGGAGGTAATGTGGCTGTTGGTAGCCTCTCCTACAACCATATAGGACAGTGCTCCACTGCCTCTGTCCCAGGTCACTGAGGTAGAGTTGGTGCTGCACTGGAGGCTAGTCTGCAGGTTACCAGGAGCACAGGGCCCTAGAGTGGAGACGAGAGGATGGACAGTGGGTTCATTTGGTGTTACTCAATTATCTAATCATTGAAAAACACATACATCCATAAAATAATTAAATGACTTGGATAGTCTTATAATAACCAAGATATTACTCCAAATGATCAAAGATATGCACTGAGTGTACAAAACATTGAGAACACCTTCCTCATATCTGCACAATCTCGAACAGCCTACTGTCACTCACAGACTCACGAGCTGCACTAGCTGAAAATAAATGTGAACAAAGCGGAATCAGGAAATGAATGCGCACTCTCCATTGCTTTTCAATGCAGA
>NW_027037857.1:0-23137 GCF_034236695.1 Oncorhynchus nerka | reverse complement strand
CATCTTGACACAAGGTGTCGAAAGCATTCAACAGGGATGCTGGCCCAGATTGACTCCAATGATTGCCACAGTTGTGTCAAGTTGGCTAGATGTCCTTTGGATGGTGGACCATTCTTGACACAAGGTGTCGAAAGCATACAACAGGGATGCTGGCCCAGATTGACTCCAATGATTCCCACAGTTGTGTCAAGTTGGCTAGATGTTCTTTGGATGGTGGACCATCTTGACACAAGGTGTCGAAAGCATTCAACAGGGATGCTTGCCCAGATTGACTCCAATGATTCCCACAGTTGTGTCAAGTTGGCTAGATGTTCTTTGGATGGTGGACCATCTTGACACAAGGTGTCGAAGGCATTCAACAGGGATGCTTGCCCAGATTGACTCCAATGATTCCCAAAGTTGTGTCAAGTTGGCTAGATGTCCTTTGGATGGTGGACCATCTTGACACAAGGTGTCGAAAGCATTCAACAGGGATGCTTGCCCAGATTGACTCCAATGATTCCCACAGTTGTGTCAAGTTGGCTAGATGTCCTTTGGATGGTGGACCATCTTGACACAAGGTGTCGAAAGCATTCAACAGGGATGCTTGCCCAGATTGACTCCAATGATTCCCACAGTTGTGTCAAGTTGGCTAGATGTCCTTTGGATGGTGGACCATTCTTGACACACACTGTGATATAAAAAAAGTAGACAATAGGTTCTTAAAATTCCCACCCTCATTCAGAATAAATGTAGAATTAATTGGTAACAATATATTGAATCACATTTGATTAGTGGGCTCCCCTGAATAAAAAATAACAATACATTAAACTAGTAGTTCTTGCATAGGAAAATGTGTCATGACTGTCCTGTGAGAATTAAATACCTCAGATCAGCTTGGCAATGGTTGACAATAACCAGACCCTCTCCTACTCCCGCAAAATAGGGGGGAGGGAACTTACGGGTTGACAGATCACACTCTGTGGTAAATTAAGCAGGAGAGGACTCTCTCTTTACCCTCCGTTATTGACTCTCAATCCTGGCCCTTGTATAGTGCTGCTGGTGGTAAATTTAGCAGGAGAGGACTCTCTCCGGTATTGGCTAAAGCAGGTATTCCCAAACTGGGGTACGGAAAATAAAAATATAATTCACATAAACAGTCCATTTGCATTTTCCAACGGGGCTATACATTTGGATGAGTTCGTTTTTTCTTACTTGATTAGCCTCGTTTCAATGCCAAAAAATAAAATGAAACCCTCTTAGTGTTCAGCGAAATAACAACACAATGTCAAATACACTATACCTAGTCAAATAATGAACATCCAATCACATCAACCAGGTAGCCTAGTCAAATAATGAACATCCAATCACATTAACCAGGTAGCCTAGTCAAATAATGAACATCCAATCACATTAACCAGGTAGCCTAGTCAAATAATGAACATCCAATCACATTAACCAGGTAGCCTAGTCAAATAATGAACATCCAATCACATTAACCAGGTAGCCTAGTCAAATAATGAACATCCAATCACATTATTCATTACTCTCTCACAGGAATTCCACTAACAAACATAGCTCATGATCACCTTGAAAATGGATAAATGGTTAAAAAAAGTAAGGCCAACATTCATAGAGACACATACCAGCTCTACTGGTAGTACTGCTACTACCAGCAGTACTACACCTGCTCCTGTCTACGACACAAGTTGCTCTCCTTCCATGAGCACAGCAAATGCTTTGCACACTGTTGGCATTCTCTCAACCAGCTTCGTGAGGTAGTCACCTGGAATGCAATTCTAAGTGTGCCTTGTTAAAAGTACATTTGTGGACTTTCTTTCTTTTTTCAATGTGGTTGACCAATCAGTTGTGTTGTGACAAGATAGTTTGAATATGCCGGCTTTTTCCCGCATTCTGGAAATGGATTAAATAATGTTTCTTTCCTTATCAATCTACACATTAATTAACCCATGATGACAAGCCAAAACAGGTTTTAGAAATCATAGCAAATGTATTAAGTATTCAGACCTTTGCTATGATGCATTATTGAGTTAGGGTGCATCCTATTTCCATTGAATATCCTTGAGGTGTTTCTACAGCTGTGGTAAATTTAATTGATTGGACATGATTTGGAAAGGCACACACTTGTCTATATAAGGTCCTGATTGACAGTGCATGTCAGAGCAAAAAATCAAGCGTAAATTCAAAATTATCCGTAGAGCTCCAGGACAGGATTGTGTCGAGCCACCAGTCTGGGGAAGGGTACAAAAATATTTCTGCAGCGATGAAGGTCCCCAAGAACACAGTTGGTTCCATCATTCCTAAATGAAAGAAGTTTGGAATCACCAAGAATCTTCCTAGAGCTGGTAGCCCAGCCAATCTGAGCAATCGGGGGAGAAAGGCCATGGTCAGGGAGGTGACCAAGAACCCAATGGTACCTCTGACAGAGTTACAGAGTACTTCTGTGGAGATGAGAAACCTTCCAGAAGGACAAGTATCTCTGCAGCACTCCACCAATCAGGCCTTTAAGGTAGTGTGGCCAGACGGAAGCCAATCCTTTGTCAAAGGCACATGACAGCCCACTTGGAGTTTTCCAAAAGGCACATAGGAACACAGGAGCACGCAGGAGTGGTTTCGGGACAAGTCTCTGAATGTCCTTGAGTGGCCCAGCCAGAGCCCAGACTTGAACCCGATCGAACATCTCTAGTGAGTTCTGAGAAATAGCTGTGCAGCAGTGCTCTCTATCCAACCTGACAGAGCTTGAGAGGATCTGCAGAGAAGAATGGGAGAAATACAGGTGTGCCAAGCTTGTATCGTCAAACCCACGAAGACTCCACACTGTAATCGCTGCCAAAGGTGCATTAACAACGTACTTAGTAAAGTGTTTGCAAACTTATGTAAATGTTATAGTTCCGGGAGGGGTTAATACATGCATGTCTAAACATCTGTTTTTGCTTTGTCACTATGGGGTATTGTGTGTAGATTGGTGAGTATTCTTTTTTTGTTGCCATGTTAAAATAAGATTGTAACATAATAAATGTGGAAAAAGTCAAGGTGTCTGAATACTTTCTGAATGCACTGTGTGAACATATTTATTCAAATCGGAGTGAAAGCACTTTTTTGTTTGTGTTTTTTCTTCCTCATTTCCCACCCAACTAAACAGCTGTCTCTGGTGAAGAAGTATTTTACTAATCTGTAGAAACAGAAACACGCCTTATAGCAGCTAGATCATTATGGAAGCATCTCATTCAGGTTAGTCATAATTCAAAGCTGAAACTAATAAGCCTAACAAGGCGTTGTGTCCTCTATGAGCAGCAGATGCATGTAATGTAACACTTCACTGTCTCATGGATTACTTAAATGCATTAGCTTAGGAACTCTGTAATAATAATAATAATAATGATTAATTATCATAATTAGTGTCTGTGCATTACACTGTTAGTTTACACCTGTTGTTTACAAAGAATATGACAAATAACATTTGATGAGATTTTTATTTCATAATTAGTGTTTGGTGTGGGGCGATGGGCTGACAGGAGCTCTGTCCTCATAATTAGTGTCTTTTGGTGTGGGGCAATGGGGCTGACAGGGGCTCTCTCGTCATAATTAGTGTCTTTTGGTGTGGGGCAATGGGGCTGACAGGAGCTCTGTCCTCATAATTAGTGCATTTTGGTGTGGGGCGATGGGCTGACAGGGGCTCTCTCGTCATAATTAGTGTCTTTTGGTGTGGGGCAATGGGGCTGACAGGAGCTCTGCCCTCATAATTAGTGTATTTTGGTGTGGGGTGATGGGCTGAAAGGGGCTCTCTCGTCATAATTAGTGTCTTTTGGTGTGGGTCGATGGGGCTGACAGGAGCTCTGCCCTCTTTATTAGTGTCTTTTGGTGTGGGGTGATGGGGTTGACAGGAGCTGGCTTCTCTTTTAGATGTATTTTAATAACTATAATTCTTTATGACTGCAGTGTTGACCATTGGACTGGCAGGGGCTCGCGTGAATGTAGCCAACATAAAGAATCAATTCTATCCACATGTAGCCAACATAAAGAATCAAGTCTATCCACATGTAGCCAACATAAAGAATCAAGTCTATCCACATGTAGCCAACATAAAGAATCAAGTCTATCCACATCTAGCCAACATAAAGAATCAAGTCTATCCACATGTAGCCAACATAAAGAATCAAGTCTATCAACATGTAGCCAACATAAAGAATCAAGTCTATCCACATCTAGCCAACGTAAAGAATCAAGTCTATCCACATGTAGCCAACATAAAGAATCAAGTCTATCCACATGTAGCCAACATAAAGAATCAAGTCTATCCACATGTAGCCAACATAAAGAATCAAGTCTATCCACATCTAGCCAACATAAAGAATCAAGTCTATCCACATGTAGCCAACATAAAGAATCAAGTCTATCCACATGTAGCCAACATAAAGAATCAAGTCTATCCACGTGTAGCCAACATAAAGAATCAATTCTATCCACATCTAGCCAACATAAAGAATAAATTCTATCCACATGTAGCAACACAAAGAATCAAGTCTATCCACATGTAGCCAACGTAAAGAATCAAGTCTATCCACATGTAGCCAACATAAAGAATCAATTCTATCCACATGTAGCCAACATAAAGAATCAAGTCTATCCACATTACATTTACATTTAAGTCATTTAGCAGACGCTCTTATCCAGAGCGACTTACAAATTGGTGCATTCACCTTATGACATCCAGTGGAACAGCCACTTTACAATAGTGCATCTAAATCTTTTAAGGGGGTGAGAAGGATTACTTTATCCTATCCTAGGTATTCCTTAAAGAGGTGGGGTTTCAGGTGTCTCCGGAAGGTGGTGATTGACTCCGCTGTCCTGGCGTCGTGAGGGAGTTTGTTCCACCATTGGGGGGCCAGAGCAGCGAACAGTTTTGACTGGGCTGAGCGGGAACTGTACTTCCTCAGTGGTAGGGAGGCGAGCAGGGCAGAGGTGGATGAACGCAGTGCCCTTGTTTGGGTGTAGGGCCTGATCAGAGCCTGGAGGTACTGAGGTGCCATTCCTCTCACAGCTCCGTAGGCAAGCACCATGGTCTTGTAGCGGATGCGAGCTTCAACTGGAAGCCAGTGGAGAGAGCGGAGGAGCGGGGTGACGTGAGAGAACTTGGGAAGGTTGAACACCAAACGGGCTGCGGCGTTCTGGATGAGTTGTAGGGTTTAATGGCACAGGCAGGAGCCCAGCCAACAGCGAGTTGCAGTAATCCAGACGGGAGATGACAAGTGCCTGGATTAGGACCTGCGCCGCTTCCTGTGTGAGGCAGGGTCGTACTCTGCGGATGTTGTAGAGGCATGAACCTACAGGAGCTGGGCCACCGCCTTGATGTTAGTTGAGAACTGACAGGGTGTTGTCCAGGATCACCAGGGTTCTTAGCGCTCTGGGAGGAGGACACAATGGAGTTGTCAACCGTGATGGCGGATCGTGAGCAGGCAGTCCCAGCTGCGGGAGGAGGGCATCCGTCTTACCAGGAGTTCGGCAAGGTGGTGATCAAGTCATCCTGATGCCTGTCTGCCAGACATGCAGAGATAAGACACGCCAGCTGGTCATCAGAGAGGAAGGAAGATTAATTGTATGGCGTCTTAGTAATGATAGGAGAGACCATGTGGGGTTATGACAGAGCCAGTGACGGTGTATAGCGAGAATAGAGAGAGGGGCCCTGGGGAGCAGAGCCTGGGACTAGTGGTGAGAGCACGTGGTGAGGAGACAGGATTCTCGCCACGCCACCTGGTAGGAGCGACCTGTCAGGTAGACGCAACAAGGTGGGCGCCGGAGATGCCCAACTCGGGAGAGAGGTGGAGGAGGATCTGATGGTTCACAGTATCGAAGGCAGGAGACAGGTCTAGAAGGATGAGAGCAGAGGAGAGAGAGTTAGCTTTAAATGCGGAGCCTCCTGCGGATACAGAGAAGAGCAGTCTCAGTTGAATGACTAGTCTTGAAACCTGACTGATTTGGATCAAGAAGGTCATTCTGAGCGAGATAGCAGGAGAGCTGGCAGAGGCCAGCACGTTCAAGGACATGGAGAGAAAGAAGAGGATACTGGTGGTTAGGCCTCGGAGAGAGGGGATCGAGAGTGCCAAGTTTCAGAAGGGGTGCAACTCTCGCTCTCTTGACGGAAGGGACGTAGCCAGCGGTCAGGGATGAGTTCGATGAGCGAGGTGAGGTAAGGAGAAGGTCTCAGTGGTCTGGAGAAGAGAGGAGGGATATAGGGTCAAGCGGGCAGGTTGTTGGGCGACCTTGACCCCGTCACAAGGGCAGGGATTTTCATCTGGAGAGAGGAGAAAGAGTCAGGCACCCAGGGTAGGGCAGTGTGAGCGAACCAGCTGGTGTGGTTGACTTAGCAAGCAGAGATCGGATGTAGTCGATATGTGATAGTTTGTGAAGTGCTCTGAAGGAGGAGGAGGGGAGGGAGGATTGGAGGGAGAAGGTGTGAAACTCCCTAGGAGTTAGAGAGCAGATGTTGGTGATTTGAGTGTGAAAGCTGGCTGGCAGAGACAGAGAGAAAATGTAGAGAGGAGGGAGTAGAGGATGCCAGGTCCTGGGAGGCGGATTTTCCTCACATTTCCGCTCGGCTGCCCGGAGAACCCTGTTCTGTGAGCTGCAATGAGTCGTCGAGCCACGGAGCGGGAGGAGGACCGAGCCGGCCTGGAGGATAGGGGCATAGAGAAGTCAAAAGGATGCAGAAAGGGAGGAGAGGAGGGTGAGGTCAAAAGAGGAGAGGAGTGGAAAGAAGAGGGAGAGATGATGATAGGATGGAAAGGTAGAAGTGGGGAGGTTAAAGTCGCCCAGAACTGTGGAGAGGTGAGCCGTGTTGGAAAGGAGCGTAAAAGGCATCAAGGTCATTGGTGAACTTCCGAGGGAACCTGGGTTAGGGAAGAGCGATAAAAGATAAGGATGTTGCTTGAAAGGGCTGGTAAGGTGACAGGTGGAATTCAAAGGAGGCGATAGACAGATGGGTAACAGATGGGTAAGAGAGAATGACCACTTGGGAGTTGAGGATCCCAAAAGCACTCGCTGACCAGAAGCTCCTCGGGGTGTGCGAGAACACGTGGGCGGATCGAAGAGAGAGCAGTAGGAGTGGCAGTGTTATCTGTGGTGATCCATGTTTCCGTCAGTGCCAAGAAGTCGAGGGACTGGAGGGAGGCATAGGCTGAGATGAACTCTGCCTTGTTGGCCGCAGATTTGGCAGTTCCAGAGGCTACCGGAGTGGAACCCACGGGGTCGGCGCTGGGACCACCAGATTAGGTGGCCGCGCCCGCGGTGTGGAGCGTTTGTATGTCTGTGCAGAGAGGGAGAATGGGATAGACAGACACATAGTTGACAGGCTACAAAAGAGGCTACGCTAATGCAAAGGAGATTGGAATGACAAGTGGACTACACGTCCTCGAATGTTCAGAAAGTTGCTTTACGTGAGCAAGAATCTTATTGACTAAAAAATGATTAAATGATACAAAGTACTGCTGAGGTAGGCTAGCTGGCAGTGGCTGGGCGTTTGTTGACTTTGTAGGCTAGCTGGCAGTGGCTGCGTTGTTGACACTACACTAATCAGGTCGTTCCGTTGAGTGTAATAGTTTCTACAGTGCTGCTATTCGGGGGCTAGCTGGCTAGCTAGCAGTGTTGTTTACGTTACGTTGCGTTAAAAGAACGACAATAGCTGGCTAGCTAACCTAGAAAGTCGCTCTAGACTACACAATTATCTTTGATACAAAGACGGCTATGTAGCTAGCTATGTAGCTAGCTACGATCAAACAAATCAAAACCGTTGTACTGTAATGAAATGAAGTGAAAATGTGATACTACCTGTGGAGCGAATGCGACCGGGTTGTTGAGTGAGGAAGTTCTATTCGGTAGACGTTGGCTAGCTGTTGGCTAGCTAGCATTGTCTCCTACGTTAAGATGACAACAGCTGGCTAGCTAACCTCGGTAAATTAAGATAATCACTCTAAGACTACACACTCTAAACTACACAATTATCTTGGATACGAAGACAGCAAAGACAGCTATGTAGCTAGCTAACACTACTAATCAAGTCGTTCAGTTGAGTGTAATAGTTTCTACAGTGCTGCAAATCGGTGGACGTTTGCTAGCTGGCTAGCTGCTGGGCAGATAGCAGTGTAGACTACGTTAGGACGACGAAATACGATAATTACGCAATTATCTTTGATACAATGACGGCTATGTAGCTAGCTAAGAAGAAATTGCTAAGATTAGACAAATCAAACCGTTGTACTATAATGAAATGTAATGAAATGTAATGAAAAGTTATACTACCTGCGGACCGAAATGCGGATGCGACCGCTCGCTCCAACCCGGAAGTAGAAGTAGAAGTAAAGTAGCCAACGTAAAGAATCAAGTCTATCCACATGTAGCCAACATAAAGAATCAAGTCTATCCACATGTAGCCAACATAAAGAATCAAGTCTATCCACATCTAGCCAACATAAAGAATCAAGTCTATCCACATGTAGCCAACATAAAGAATCAAGTCTATCCACATGTAGCCAACATAAAGAATCAAGTCTATCCACATGTAGCCAACATAAAGAATCAATTCTATCCACATGTAGCAACACAAAGAATCAAGTCTATCCACATGTAGCCAACGTAAAGAATCAAGTCTATCCACATCTACCTAACATAAAGAATCAAGTCTATCCACATGTAGCCAACGTAAAGAATCAAGTCTATCCACATGTAGCCAACATAAAGAATCAAGTCTATCCACATGTAGCCAACGTAAAGAATCAAGTCTATCCACATGTAGCCAACATAAAGAATCAAGTCTATCCACATGTAGCCAACGTAAAGAATCAAGTCTATCCACATCTAGCTGTCGTGTCTTTGGCTATGCCGGATTAAGTGATATGACATGCTATTCTATAAAATAATTTCTCTGTAATTAATATTACCTGATTGAGCAAATCATATAAATGTAATTAACTAGAAAGTCGGGGCACATCGAAATAATATTTATAGAGCAGTTATCTTCCGAATAAACTCTTAAAGACCTAGTAATATTTTACATCGATAGCAGTCAATATTAATCGTCACCTTATTTCAGTCTCATCTGAAAGTTGTAAATTCTTGGTTATTTTCACGAACCCAGGCTAACAAGTTGAAACAGCAATACAAAATTGGGTTTAATTATTTATTTACTAAATACCTAACTAATCACACAGAATTACATATACACAGAATGAATCTTACCTTGATTACAAATTACGTCAAAAAGGAAAGCGTCCCTAGAGGACAGAACAGATATGACGGCTGGTTACCCAAAGAAAAGGGGGCTGGGGTTGAGTGAAAGAGCGGGAAGACTGAAGAACAAAGGGAGAAGCGATATCGGGCCGTAGGCAACTACTCTATCGTAAATACAGAATTTTATGCATTCTAAATTACCGCTCATTTGGAAAAGGAAAATGCAATAAATATTTACTCTGAGCTGCGCTTCGGTAGGTTGGTGGTAGATGGAAGGCCGTGTTGCCCAACAGAGTCCTTTGCCCTTTGAAGAATGTCTCTGGTGGTAAATTAGATACGTTGTACTAATGTCATTGTGTGGTAGAGGGGATACTCTGTCTGTTCATTCCTAGCCCACGTTTGCAGCTGCTGTTGCTAACTCAACGGCTAGGATGTCTCACTTCTTTAGTGAGTAAGATTTCAAAGTTTATACCATTCACAACCAAAGCTCACGCTGAGGTTGGCTTAGTTCTGTAGTTGACATGTTTTCAACGTATGGGCCGTCGTCCTATCGTCCTCGGAACAGGAGGTTACATTTTCGTCAAGGTCTTATATAGTGGAGGGAGAAGGGTGTGTTTTTCATAGTTTTATAACCCATGTCTCTTCACAGGGGCAGGCCACTGATTGAGCAGAGCCCTAACCTTATGAAAACCCAAATCTCTCATTTGGAAGCTAAAATTACATTTGATCTTTTCACCAATAATTTTATATTCAAACATTTAAATTGGACAACAATTCCATGTGAATCAGATAACTATAATGTGTAGACTTTCCACTGTACCGTTTATGTCATCCTATCATTGATGAGAATGTCTCAGATGGCAACCGAACTGACATCATATTCATTAAGTACCACCGCATATGTTCAACTGGTCGGATTACCAAAATATGGTTCATTCCCCCCCCCCACCTTCTGATGTTCCCCAGAATCTCTGTTTAACAAAGGCTGTATAGTCAAGAGAGAGGGAAGGGAGAAAGATATTTATGGGGGGGGGTCATAAACCTTACCCACAGGCCAACGTCATGACATAGCCAACAGGAAGAATCAAGTCCATCCACTTCCCTCTCCCTCTAGTACTTAAGGGGGTAAATAGAACAAGGGACAAACATCAAGAGGTGTTTAATTGTATATTCATGTCATCTGAATATCTAAGTAAACAGCCTCCTGTTGAAGCGACACTTACTGTTAAGGAGAGCGGCCAATAACACTGTCTCATTTGTCATGTAAATGGCCTGTCAGCAGACCTTAGAAGGCCTCAGTGTAGACGGGCAGATTAGACTGTCATCGCAGACAGGTATCTCTGAAAGAGGACTGATGAGAGATTCAGGTCAACTAAACCTTGACATGAAGACAGATCGGACTGATACACACATTCTGAGGCATCTGAGGACATGTGCACATCTTGAATCAAACATATCAAATAAAATTTTACTTGTCACATGCGCCAAATACAACCGTGAAAAGCTAACCTACAAGCCGTTAACCAACAACGTAGTTCAAGAAAGAGTTAAGACAATTTTTACCAAATAAACTAAAGTACAAATTCTAAAAAGTAACACAATAAAATTACAATAATGAGGTTCTATTCAATCTGTATAACGGAAGATTGCTTTACAAAGTGATTGAGATTTAAAGGCAATGTTGTCGTGTTAGCGGAGACGCTGAACGTGTCGGCTCAATTGGAAATTAGCTAAACATTTCTATCATGCAATCTGTAAGTGCTATATAGTAACCTGGCCTAGAAGGCAACATATAGAACAATCTGTAAGTGCTATATAGTAACCTGTCCTAGAAAGCAACATATAGAACAATCTGTAAGTGCTATATAGTAACCTGTCCTAGAAAGCAACATATAGAACAATCTGTAAGTGCTATATAGTAACCTGGCCTAGAAGGCAACATATAGAACAATCTGTAAGTGCTATATAGTAACCTGTCCTAGAAAGCAACATATAGAACAATCTGTAAGTGCTATATAGTAACCTGGCCTAGAAGGCAACATATAGAACAATTTGTAAGTGCTATATAGTAACCTGGCCTAGAAGGCAACATATAGAACAATCTGTGTACCAGCCAATCGCACTCTGAGACTGCTAGCAAAGCTAACAAATCCTTCACTCTACATACCATCAACTCTGACATTAGATCTATGAGAGAACACACACCAAGCTAAATGTGTGATTAATCATGCTATGGGAAAGCTAACGTAACATTTTTTGTTTCAAGGGAAAAACACTTACCGAAATCTCAATAAAATCAATTCATTTGAAAGATTGTCTAAAATAAATATGCTTAAAATCAATTTGTCAATTAAAAAAAATATTTGTCTGACATACTGTATGTGTTTTTCTTTTCTTTATACTTGTCCTATACATTTTCTAGTTTTATTTTTACACTATGCCTTCTGAAGGTGTTCATACCCCTTGACTGATTCCACGTTTTGTTGTGTTATAGCCTGAATTTTTTTTCTCACCCATCTACACACAATACCCCATAATGACAAAGTGAAAACATGTTTTTATACATTTGTAGAAGCACCTTTGGCAGCGATTACAGCTGTGAATCTTACTGTGTCTCAGAGCTTTGGGTTTGCCCATTATTCTTTTCACAATTCTCCAAGCTCTTATAAATTGGTTGTTGATCATTGCTAGACAACCTTATTCAGGTCTTGCCATTCATTTTCAAGTAGATTTATGTCAAAACTGTAACTCGGCCACTCAGAAACATTCACTGTCTTCTTGGTAAGCAACTCCAGTGTAGATTTGGCCTTGTGTTTTAGGTGACTGTCCTGCTGAAAGGTGAATTAATCTCCCAGTGTGTCACGATCGTTTGAAGCACACTCGGACCAACGTGCAGCGTGATCTGGGTTCCACATCTTTATTTAGTGAAATGCACAAAACAATAAAGCAAGAACGAACCATGACCACAATGCAGTGCAACTACCCATAAACAATAACCCACCAAACACAATGCAGTGCTGACATACAACTACCCATAAACAATAACCCACCAAACACAATGCAGTGCAACATACAACTACCCATAAACAATAACCCACCAAACACAATGCAGTGCAACATACAACTACCCATAAACAATAACCCACCAAACACAAAGGCGTGCTGACATACAACTACCCATAAACAATAACCCACCAAACACAAAGGCGTGCTGACATACAACTACCCATAAACAATAACCCACAAAACACTGGTGGGAAAATGCTACTTAAATATGATCCTCAATTAGAGACAACGATAGCCAGCTGCCTCTAATTAGGAATCATACCAAACACCAACATAGAAAATATAAACTAGACTAACCCCGCAGTCACGCGCTGACCTACTCCACCATAGAAAGTAAGGATTCTCTATGGTCAGGACATGACACAGTGTCTGGTGGAAAGCTGACTGAACCAGGTTATCCTCTAGGATTTTGCCTGTGCTTAGCTACATTACGTTTATTTTTTATCCTGAAAAGCTCCCAGTCCTTAATGACTACAAGCATACCCATAACATGACGTGGTCACCACTATGCTTGAAAATATGTAGAGTGGTACTCAGTAATATGTTGTATTGAATTTGGCCCAAACACCTTGTTTTTAGGACAAAAAGTGCATTGCTTTTTCAGTATTAAGTGTCTCGTTGCAGACAGGATGCATGTTTTGTCATATTTGTATTCTGTACAAGCTTCCTTATTTTCACTCTGTAAATTAGGTTAGTATTGTGGAGTAATTACAATGTTGTTGATTCATCCTCAGTTTCTCGTATCACAGCCATCACACTCTGTAACTCTTGGTCTCATTGTGAAATCCCTGAGCAGTTTCCTTCCTTTCCGGCAACTGAGTTAGGAAGGAAGCCTGTATTTTTGTAGTGACTGGGTGTATTGATACACCATCCAAAGTGTGATTAATATCTTCATCATGCACAAAGGGATATTCAATGTCTGTTTTTTTATTTTAGGTTTACCCACCTACCAATATGTGCCATTCTTTGCGAAGCATTAGAAACCTCCCTGGTCTTTGTGGTTGAATCTGTGTTAGAAATTCACTGCTTGACTGAGGGACCAAACACTATTATGTGACTTGTTGAGCACATTTTTACTCCTGAACTGACTTAGGCTTGCCGTAAACAAAGGGATTGAATACATATTGAGTCAAGACATTTCAGCTTTTTTTTTTTTTTTTTTTTTTTTGTAAAATTGTTGAATAACATCATTTCATTTTTCCGTTATGGGGGTATTGTGTTTAGCCAGTGACAAACATCTAAATGTAATCCATGTTAAATTCAGGCTGTAACACAACCAAATGTTTCATAAGTCATTCGGTATTGAATTCTTTCTGAAAAACACTGTAGGTCCGTATTGAAATAGTGTTCAACTAACAGAGAAATAGAGCTTGGCATACTTCAATACAAAATGTTCTACTCCTTGTAAATGATTACCTTTTGATTGTGGAGACATGGGTTAGTGCAGAGGAGACATACAACGTGATAACAGCTGAGAGATAAATATTCAACTGGAGAGAAAGTTAAATATAAATATTGATTGTTTTGTGTTTACAGGACACTGGTGGTGTAGGGAGCAGTATTTATTAATGTAGATGTATGAGCCCAATAAAGATTTAGAAAAGAAACTCACCATAGAAAGGATCAATATGTTTTTGGGTTGGTGAGGGGGAGAAAATAAAGATCTTACCCACATCCCAAATGGTACCCTATTCCCTATGTGGTGCACTATTTTTGACCAGGGCCCGTAGGGACAAGTGTGCCATTTAGGATGCGCTGCTAGAGTTGAAGTAAGTGCCTAAAGTAATATTCTTTACGGGCTTATTTGTTGCGTGATATTCTGTTAATATTTCTTCATTCTGTTGTTCTTCTTCTAAACAACAACATTGTGCATTTATAACATATTTCACAACACTTTGATTTATCTAACTTTGAACCATGGCTAACAATCATTCATGTAATGCAACTTTTTCTCTTTGAATAAAGAGCAGTCCAAGTAGATTTTGATAACAATTTATCATCTGCAATTTATCAACTAAATGTTTTCAAAACTGTAATAATTTTTCTGACCCTAGCCCCCGACACATAAACGACTGCAGCATCAATACTGGAGGCTGAGACAGGAGGGGTCAGGAGACACTGTGGCCCCATCCGATGATACCCCCGAACAGGGCCAAACAGGAAGGATATAACCCCACCCACTTTTCCAAAGCACAGCCCCCACACCACTAGAGGGATATCTTCAACCACCTGAGACAAGGCCGAGTAAGGCCGAGTATAGCCCACAAAGATCTCCGCCACGGCACAACCCAAGGGGGGAGGCACCAATCCAGACAGATAACATCACTAAAATCTAAAACCGACAGTAATGTACATCGTACCAGCTCCTTCCTGGCCTCAAAAGAAAAAATAGGCCTTATGCCGGTAATAAACCTCTATTTTCAGCTTTGAGCTTCCTTATCAAGTTCTCTACATGCACAGTGAAGCTCAGCATATCATCACCCCACACACTCCAAATATTTGTACACTTTGATTTGCTCTATAGTACATGTCCAGCCAAAGTAGCAATGTGACATGATTAGTAACATGCTCACATTTGAAAAATACCATGCATTTTGTTTTACCAAATTTAGAACCAGCTTTTAAATCATACAGATTCTGTTGTATGATGTTAAATGCTTAAATGCTCTTTGGGCATTTTCAAAAGCTAAAGATAAACTACTACCACTTGAATAAAGAACAGTATCATCTGCATAAAAAGGAACATCCGCTGTTTCAATAAGATCCCCAATGTTGAACAACAAAATGAACAACAATGGGCCCAAATGGAACCTTGGTGAACACCTGAGCACACCTCATGGAATCAGATTTACAACCATCTTCCATTACACATTGTGTATGATCGGATAGGTACTTTAGAAACCCATCTAGATCATGACCAGTAATTCCACAACATTATAACCTTTGCACTAACACAGCATGGTTCACGGTGTCAAAAGCCTTCGACAAATCAATAAAAACAGACACATAATGTAACTTCTTATCAAGAGCATTTAAAACCTTCAATGTTGCTGAAACAGTGCTGTGGCCAGACCTAAAACCTGATTGCATTCCATTTAAGATGTTGTTTTCTGGAAGTAGGTCTTTAGCTGCCTACTTACTAAGGACTCAGCACTTTGACAGTACAGACAATTTTGATATGGGTCGATAGCTGTCAAGTAGCGAGGATCTCCACCTTTCAGGAGAGGCAGTTCAAACGCAGATTTCCATAACTTGGGGATTTCCTTTACATCAAGTGTAAGGTTAAAAATACATGTTAAGAGGGGAGCAATGAAGTCTGCGGCTAGGTTTAGAGGCGGGGGGTTCAGAGTTCATCAGAAAACATTTGCTAAACATTATGTTGTATCGTGTGTAGATTTTTGAGAGAAATCCATTTTGAATTCAGGCTGTA
This sequence comes from Oncorhynchus nerka, assembly GCF_034236695.1. Taxonomy (NCBI): domain Eukaryota; kingdom Metazoa; phylum Chordata; class Actinopteri; order Salmoniformes; family Salmonidae; genus Oncorhynchus; species Oncorhynchus nerka. The sequence goes on along the minus strand of NW_027037857.1, from coordinate 7,419 downwards.
GCACAATTTTTGGGGGGATAAATCGATGTGTATGAATACGTTCTTGAAGGAAGTGTATACGAAAGTTATGGCACGCTACTGTACAACTTCATGCTGTACAATACAATACCAGGACATGGTGTGCTACTTATCATATTTCTATCCAGGGGGTGGTCCTGGCAACTGTCTAGGCTAAGGAGAGGCTGTCTGGGTCTGGGCATCATAATAAGTCATCTTTATCCTCCTGGAGAGAGAGAGCTGGGCCTGAGGAGAAATGTGCTGGTACATTATGCATCAGCTCCTCCTTCACAGAGTACCTCAGTATGAGTCATAATACCCATAAAACCTAGAGGTCAAACAAGAAAATAGTTCAGATCGTTTTAAACCATTCATTTTTCATAAATCATTGCTCCCAATCCTGCTATAGAAGTAGATAACAGTCACCATAAAGCATGATATAAGTCACTATAGAGCAGTAGATAACAGTCACCATAAAGCATGATATAAGTCACTATAGAGCAGTAGATAACAGTCACCATAAAGCATGATATAAGTCACTATAGAGCAGTAGATAACAGTCACCATAAAGCATGATATAAGTCACTATAGAGCAGTAGATAACAGTCACCATAAAGCATGATATAAGTCACTATAGAGCAGTAGATAACAGTCACCATAAAGCATGATATAAGTCACTATAGAGCAGTAGATAACAGTCACCATAAAGCATGATATAAGTCACTATAGAGCAGTAGATAACAGTCACCATAAAGCATGATATAAGTCACTATAGAGGTAGATAACAGTCACCATAAAGCATGATATAAGTCACTATAGAGCAGTAGATAACAGTCACCATAAAGCATGATATCAGTCACTATAGAGCAGTAGATAACAGTCACCATAAAGCATGATATAAGTCACTATAGAGGTAGATAACAGTCACCATAAAGCATGATATAAGTCACTATAGAGGTAGATAACAGTCACCATAAAGGATGATATAAGTCACTATAGAGCAGTAGATAACAGTCACCATAAAGCATGATATCAGTCACTATAGAGCAGTAGATAACAGTCACCATAAAGCATGATATCAGTCACTATAGAGCAGTAGATAACAGTCACCATAAAGCATGCCATAAGTCACTATAGAGCAGTAGATAACAGTCACCATAAAGCATGCCATAAGTCACTATAGAGCAGTAGATAACAGTCACCATAAAGCATGCCATAAGTCACTATAGAGCAGAAGATAACAGTCACTATAGAGCAGTAGATAACAGTCACCATAAAGCAGTAGATAACAGTCACCATAGAGCAGTAGATAACAGTCACTATAGAGCAGTAGATAACAGTCACTATAGAGCAGTAGATAACAGTCACTATAGAGCAGTAGATAACAGTCACTATAGAGCAGTAGATAACAGTCACTATAGAGCAGTAGATAACAGTCACCGTAGAGCAGTAGATATACCAGTCACCATAGTCCATTAGATAACAGTCACCATAAAGCAGTAGATAACAGTCACTATAGAGCAGTAGATAACAGTCAGCTATCCTCGGCAGTCCTAAGGCCCTAAGCTAGATGCCCTCAAAGCTAGATGCCCTCAATCTCACACAAATCATCAAGGAACCCACCAGGTACAAACCTAACTCTGTAAACAAGGGCACTCCTCATAGACGCGCTCATCCTGACCAACTGGCCTCCAATACACCTCCGCTGTCTTCAACCAGATCTCAGCGATCACTGCCTCATTGCCTGTATCCGCTACGGAGCCGCAGTCAAACGACCACCCCCTCATCACTGCCAAACGCTCCCTAAAACACTTCTGAGCAGGCCTTCCTAATCGACCTGGCCCGGGTATCCTGAAGGACATTGACCTCATCCCGAAGGAGGATGCCTGGTCATTCTTTAAAAGTCACTTCCTCTCCATTTTAGATAAGCATGCTCCGTTCAAAAAATGCAGAACTAAGAACAGATACAGCCCTTGGTTCACCCAGACCTGACTGCCCTCGACCAGCACAAACATCCTGTATGACTGCAATAGCATCGAATAGTCCCCGTGATATGCAACTGTTCAGGGAAGTCAGGAACCAACACGCAGTCAGTCAGGAAAGCTAAGGCCAGCTTCTTCAGGCAGAAGTTTGCATCCTGTAGCTCCAACTCCAAAGTTTTGGGACACTGTAGTCAATGGAGAACAAGAGCACCTCCTCCCAGCTGCCCACTGCACTGAGGCTAGGTAACACGGCTCACCACCGATAAATCCATGATTATCGAAACTTCAATAAGCATTCAACGGGGTTGGCCATGCCTTCCGCCTGGCTACTCCAACTCGGCCAACAGCTCCCCGCAGCCCTCGCCCATGCCTCTCCAGGTTCTCCTTACCTGGAACTAGATAGCAGATGTTCTGAAAGAGCTCCAAAACCTGGACCCGCATAAATCAGCTGGGCTTGACAATCTGGACGCTCTATTTCTGAAACTATCCGCCGCCATTGTCGCAACCCCTATTACCAGCCTGTTCAACCTCTCTTTCATATCGTCCGAGATCCCCAAGGATTGAAAGCTGCCGCAGTCATCCCCCTCTTCAAAGGGAGACACCCTGGACCCAAACTGTTACAGACCTATATCCATCCTGCCCTGCCTATCTAAGGTCTTCGAAAGCCAAGTCAACAAACAGATCACTGACCATCTCGAATCCCACCGTACCTTCTCCGCTGTGCAATCTGGTTTCCGAGCCGGTCACGGGTGCACCTCAGCCGCACTCAAGGTACTAAACGATATCATAACCGCCATCGATAAAAGACAGTACTGTGCAGCCGTCTTCATCGACCTTGCCAAGGCCTTCGACTCTGTCAATCACCATATTCTTATCGGCAGACTCAGTAGCCTCGGTTTTTCGGATGACTGCCTTGCCTGGTTCACCAATTACTTTGCAGACAGAGTTCAGTGTGTCAAATCGGAGGGCATGCTGTCCGGTCCTCTGGCAGTCTCTATGGGGGTGCCACAGGGTTCAATTCTCGGGCCGACTCTTTTCTCTGTATATATCAATGATGTTGCTCTTGCTGCGGGCGATTCCCTGATCCACCTCTACGCAGACGACACCATTCTATATACTTTCGGCCCGTCATTGGACACTGTGCTATCTAACCTCCAAACGAGCTTCAATGCCATACAACACTCCTTCCGTGGCCTCCAACTGCTCTTAAACGCTAGTAAAACCAAATGCATGCTTTTCAACCGATCGCTGCCTGCACCCGCATGCCCGACTAGCATCACCACCCTGGATGGTTCCGACCTTGAATATGTGGACATCTATAAGTACCTAGGTGTCTGGCTAGACTGCAAACTCTCCTTCCAGACTCACATCAAACATCTCCAATCGAAAATCAAATCAAGAGTCGGCTTTCTATTCCGCAACAAAGCCTCCTTCACTCACGCCGCCAAGCTTACCCTAGTAAAACTGACTATCCTACCGATTCTCGACTTCGGCGATGTCATCTACAAAATGGCTTCCAACACTCTACTCAGCAAACTGGATGCAGTCTATCACAGTGCCATCCGTTTTGTCACTAAAGCACCTTAAACCACCCACCACTGCGACTTGTATGCTCTAGTCGGCTGGCCCTCGCTACATATTCGTCGCCAGACCCACTGGCTCCAGGTCATCTACAAGTCCATGCTAGGTAAAGCTCCGCCTTATCTCAGTTCACTGGTCACGATGGCAACACCCATCCGTAGCACGCGCTCCAGCAGGTGTATCTCATTGATCATCCCTAAAGCCAACACCTCATTTGGCCGCCTTTCGTTCCAGTACTCTGCTGCCTGTGACTGGAGCAATTGCAAAATCGCTGAAGTTGGAGACATTTATCTCCCTCACCAACTTCAAACATCAGCTATCTGAGCAGCTAACCCGATCGCTGCAGCTGTACATAGTCTATTGGTAAATAGCCAACCCATTTTCACCTACCTCATCCCCATACTGTTTTATTGATTTACTTTTCTGCTCTTTTGCACACCAATATCTCTACCTGTACATGACCATCTGATCATTTATCACTCCAGTGTTAATCTGCAAAATTGTAATTATTCGCCTACCTCATGCCTTTTGCACACATTGTATATAGTCTCCCCCTTTTTTTTCTACTGTGTTATTGACGTGTTAATTGTTTACTCCATGTGTAACTCTGTGTTGTCTGTTCACACTGCTATGCTTTATCTTGGCCAGGTCGCAGTTGCAAATGAGAACTTGTTCTCAACTAGCCTACCTGGATAAATAAAGGTGAAATAAAAACTATGGAGCAGTAGATAACAGTGACTATAGAGCAGTAGATAACAGTCATTATAGAGCAGTAGATAACAGTCATTATAGAGCAGTAGATAACAGTCATTATAGAGCAGTAGATAACAGTGACTATAGAGCAGTAGATAACAGTCATTATAGAGCAGTAGACAACAGTCACTATAGAGCAGTAGATAAGTCCATTTATAGCAGCAGTCAACAGTCACTATAGACCAGTAGATAACAGTCATTATAGAGCAGTAGATAACAGTCATTATAGAGCAGTAGATAACAGTCATTATAGAGCATTATATAACAGTCACCATAAGGTACTAGATAACAGTCACCGTATTCCATTAGATAACAGTCACTAAAGAGCATTAAACAACAGTCACCATAGAGCAGTAGATATCAATCAACATAGAGCAGTAGATAACAGTCACTATAGAGCCGTTAGACAAACAGTCACCATAGACCAGTAGACAACAGTCACCATAGACCAGTAGAAAACAGTCACTATAGAGCAGTAGATAACAGTCACTATAGAGCAGTAGACAACAGTCACCATAGAGCATTAGATAACAGTCACCATAGAGCAGTAGACAACAGTCATTATAGAGCAGTAGACAACAGTCACCATAGAGCAGTAGATAACAGTCACTATAGACCTTTAGAAAACAGTCACTAGAGCATTAGATAACAGTCACCATAGAGCAGTAGACAACAGTCACCATAGAGCAGTAGACAACAGTCACCATAGAGCAGTAGACAACAGTCACCATAGAGCAGTAGACAACAGTCATTATAGAGCAGTAGACAACAGTCACTATAGACCATTAGAAAACAGTCACTATAGAGCAGTAGACAACAGTCACCTTAGTCCAGTAGACAAAAGGCATTGTAGAGCATCAGACAACAGTCACCATATAGCATCAGACAACAGTCACCATATAGCATCAGACAACAGTCACCATATAGCATCAGACAACAGTCACTATAGAGCAGTAGTTCAGTCACTATAGAGGAGTAGATAACAGTCACCTTAGTCCAGTAGATGAAAGGCATTGTAGAGCATTAGACAACAGTCACTATAGAGCAGTAGACAACAGTCATTATAGAGCAGTAGACAACAGTCACTATAGAGCAGTAGACAACAGTCACCATATAGCATCAGACAACAGTCACTATAGAGCAGTAGACAACAGTCACCATATAGCATCAGACAACAGTCACTATAGAGCAGTAGACAACAGTCACTATAGAGCAGTAGTTAAGTCACTATAGAGCAGTAGTTAAGTCACTATAGAGCAGTAGACAACAGTCACCATATAGCATAAGATAAATTACTTTAATCTACCAGACCAATGCAAAAGTTATGCCACCTCACTGAACTACTAATGTATTGTATATACTGTCATATAATCCAATAGCTATGTCACATTACTACACTACTATTGTATATACTGTCATATAATCCAATAGCTATGTCACCTTACTACACTACTATTGTATATACTGTCATATAATCCAATAGCTATGTCACCTTACTGCACTACTATTGTATATACTGTCATATAATCCAATAGTTATAATCACCTCACTGCTCTGCTAATGCATGTACTGTCATATCATTCAATAGTTATATCACCGCTCTGCTAATGCATGTACTGTCATATCATTCAATAGTTATAATCACCTCACTGCTCTGCTAATGCATGTACTGTCATATCATTCAATAGTTATATCACTGCTCTGCTAATGCATGTACTGTCATATCATTCAATAGTTATAATCACCTCTCTGCTAATGCATGTACTGTCATATCATTCAATAGTTATATCACCGCTCTGCTAATGCATGTACTGTCATATAATCCAATAGTTATAATCACCTCACTGCTCTGCTAATGCATGTACTGTCATATCATTCAATAGTTATATCACTGCTCTGCTAATGCATGTACTGTCATATCATTCAATAGTTATATCACCGCTCTGCTAATGCATCTACTGTCATATCATTCAATAGTTATATCACCGCTCTGCTAATGCATGTACTGTCATATCATTCAAAAGTTATAATCACCTCACTGCTCTGCTAATGCATCTACTGTCATATCATTCAATAGTTATATCACTGCTCTGCTATGCATGTACTGTCATATCATTCAATAGTTATATCACTGCTCTGCTAATGCATGTACTGTCATATCATTCAATAGTTATATCACCGCTCTGCTAATGCATATGTACTGTCATATATTCAAAGTTTATCACGTCTGCTAATGCATGTACTGTCATATCATTCAATAGTTATAATCACTGCTCTGCTAATGCATGTACTGTCATATCATTCAATAGTTATAATCACCTCACTGCTCTGCTAATGCATGTACTGTCATATCATTCAATAGTTATATCACTGCTCTGCTAATGCATGTACTGTCATATCATTCAATAGTTATAATCACTGCTCTGCTAATGCATGTACTGTCATATCATTCAATAGTTATATCACTGCTCTGCTAATGCATGTACTGTCATATCATTCAATAGTTATATCACTGCTCTGCTAATGCATGTACTGTCATATCATTCAATAGTTATAATCACTGCTCTGCTAATGCATGTACTGTCATATCATTCAATGCTGCTACTGCACTGTATCTTATTCCACTCACTATGCACATGGGCAAACAATGTCCCTAATAAACTCAGCAAAAAAAAGAAACGTCCTCTCACTGTCAACTGCGTTTATTTTCTGCTAACTTAACATGTGTAAATATTTGCATGAACATAACAGGGTTCAAAAACTGAACAAGTTCCACAGACATGTGACTAACAGAAATGGAATAATGTGTCCCTGAACAAAGGGGGAGTCAAAATCTAAAGTAACATTCAGTATCTGGTGTGGCCACCAGCTGCATACTCCAATGCATCTCCTCCTCGTGGACTGCACCAGATTTGCCAGTTCTTGCTGTGAGATGTTACCCCACTCTTCCACCTGCAGGTTCCCGGGCGTTTCTGGGGGGAATGGCTCTAGCCCTGATCCTCCGCTCCAACAGGTCCCAGACGTGCTCAATGAGATTGAGATCCGGGCTCTTCGCTGGCCATAGCAGAACACTGACATTCCTGTCTTGCAGGAAATCACGCACAGA